>NW_010225286.1:45924-48220 GCF_000690775.1 Eurypyga helias | reverse complement strand
TCCAACCTTAGTGATTCTGTGAGTCCATGATTGGACATTGAGGATATGACTTAAAGTTAGCTGGTACCAATGAAAATGTGTTTTGGTCTGGACAGGTTTTGGAACAGGGCCATGGTGAGCCATGTGCGGCAGTGTTGAATTGTGCCAAGGAATCACTGTGAATGGATTGATAGCTGGAAACGGTCCTGAAATTCAATAGGTTCATGAAATGATATATCTGTCTTGAGCAATACTATGAATTACTACCTATGTTTTCTCTAAGTTGGACCACAACATTTGTGCTGCCTGAGTTTATGGACATAGCGGATACATGTTGTAGATTAACATTAAAGAGGTACTTCTGAGGCAGTTTTTAACTAACTAACTTTATTGGCAAAATATGCAGTTAAAGTTTGGTTTTTTTTTTTTCCCCATGTTTGATAGGCCAGTGATACTTATCAACTTAAAATATCACCAGAAACAAGTCTAGAAGTTGAAGTATTTTGTCAAGAAGCTTTGACAAGATGTGAGATACAAAATACCATAGTAGGGCAAGTTGCTGCAGTAGAAACGGCAGTATAAAACAACAATTGTTAAGACTGTATATATGGATTTGGAGAATATGGTGGTGTTGGGAAGATGTTTATTTAACACTTTAGGGTCTGTCTTTGATTATGGATTCATGAATCATTTACAAAAGCAGAATTATTTACAGCGCTCTCACCTTCCTGTAATACCGGTAATGCTGTGTTTCTCTAGGTGGTTTTATGTTTCTCTAGGTGGTTTTATCTGAATGGCTTGTTATGGTGCTGATTTTATGTTACTCTGTAGTATAAATGTACTATAATTTTCTAGGCATTTCAACAGCCTTCTTTAACTGAGCTAGAGTGTCTTATTACCATGCAAAAATCTGAAATTTAGGTTTTACAGGAAGAATTGAAAAATGCAAGTGTTTACCTAACACAGCATAGTTTGTATGCTGCAGGTACTCTGGAAACAACAATATAAGGACTGGAAGAAAGCATGAGTTAGGATAGGTTTATTGTCTTGTGTATTTGTGTCTAAGTCAGGCTAGTAAAGCCAAACATTTTTGCTCAAGGGTCCAGATAATAATTTTAATATCTGTTGATGCTGCTTATAATTCTGGAAGCTTGTTTGAGTGGTTCTTGTATTATCTGCCAAAGACTTGTTAAAATAGCTGTTGGGAGTAGAAGGTTTTACCTTATTAAATACTGAATAAAGGATTCTTAATTAAATGAAGTATTTGAAGGATAAATTCTTTGTAGGTTTGTTAAAATGAATATTTATCAGGTATTTTGTGGTGTTTATCAGAAGGACTATCTTTCCCTGGAAGAAAAATGAGGGAAATATAAATGGTTACTATTAGTATTTTATAAATGAAGAAACTTGGGTTTTTAAAGTAGGATGTAGTATTTTTTCTATGAAGAATGCACAACAATGTCCTTTTCAAGTTTATACTTTTGACTTTTTCTTACTCTGTATAGACCTGGGCTGCCTCTTTCACAATGACTTGATGTTAAAAATTTGGGCAACAGTTAACAGTAAAAGCTATAAACTATAGCTAATGACATAGATCTGTAAATAATTCTATGGCTTAAATTGATTTATTAAATTAGCCAAAGACATGATGTTTTTCTGCATTCAGCCTCTTCATCTAAAAAAATTTCTTTTGTTGATTGCATAGAATATGGGAAACTTAGAAGAGATTTCTGTAGGAAGGAAGCAAGTCGGAACACACTTCTGCATGGTATAAATAGTCTACAAGTGTGGACCATCATGTTCTGCTTCCTTAGAAATCTCCTGGTATTCCCACATTTAATATCATAAAATTTCCTTTGAAAACTGTATAGCTTGTTCTTTCTCAGTTTCCTGCACTGTATACTATTTTTTTGAAAAAACATATTTTAGGACATTTGTTTAGGGGCCTGTGGTGATGCCTCTGTGAAAATGTGTATGAGAAAGGACAAAAAGCTGCACAGGCAGTGTAGAGTGAAGAACAGAAGGTGAGGAACAGCCCTGTAATCACCCCTGTCAGACAAGGAGAGGGACTAAGGTGCTCCAAGTGCTGAAACAGGTATTTCCCTGCAGCCCATGGAGAGGACCACCATGGGGCAGATGTCCACAGTACAGCTTGTGGAGGAATCAATACCAGAGCAGGTGGAAATGGAAACCACGGTGTGTGGAGGGGAGTCTCTACTGGAACAGGTTATTCTGATAGGAACTGTGGCCTATGAAGGGATCAGTCTAGAGCAGGTTTATCTTGAAGGACTCCTACCTGTGGAAAGGTCAAATACTG
>NW_010225286.1:5331-45906 GCF_000690775.1 Eurypyga helias | reverse complement strand
GAGTGTCTTAGAGGAGCTGTAATGGTCTGACTGTAACGCCCACAATTCTCCATCCTCTCTTTGCTACTCAGCAGGAGGTAGAAGAGTCAGTAGTGAAGGAGGAAAGTTGAGCCTGGGAAGCAGGTGAAGGAGAAGGTCTTTTTAATATTTTCTTTATTTTTTACTAGCAAAATCTATTTTAAGTTCCAATAAATTAATTTTCGTCAAGTCTGCCCACAATGGTGAATGGTAAGAAATCTCCATTTATTTGTCTCAACCCACAAGCTTTTTCATCTTATTTTCACACCCCTTCCGTGGTGGGGAATGAGAGTGAATGAACAGCTGGGTGGCTGTTTGACCTGTTGCCAAGGTTAACCCACCACAAAGTCATTTCTTGTTTCCTCAGAATAATATAAATGAGAGTGCTGTTTGCCATGAACCAATCGCTGTGTCAGGAATATAGCAATTACACTCCCTTGAGTAAAACTAAATACAGACTTTTAAATCCAGTTGCGGGGAATCTTTTCCTGTTTTGATATGTGGATGCTAGTCATGCTGTTTCAGGTCTTAGCATTGTTTGATATGTTCACTTTTTCAAATGTGCATAGTCTTCTATTAAATAGTCTCTCTTAAAACATTTTGGGAACTAAATTGACAGGCTACAGATCCTTTGCATTTAGTCAAGACAGTAAGGAAAAATGTAGAAATATTCTGTCCTTAGGATCACAAAGTATACATATCAAATAGTAAAGGTAGTACTGTTGTCTTTACTGATTTTCCTTTACAAAGAAGTATCTTCCCATTACTTTTTGTTCAGCCTTTTATGACTAAAGTATTCATGACAGATGTTAGCGCGTGATTTGACAGGAAGAATATGTTGGATATACAGTTCTTGTTTTACAGTGGCGATCTTTTTGTCTTCAGAAAGACTCTGTTGTGTTAACCCTTCATCGTCCTTATGTGTATTCCAGGATACAAAGAAAAATAAGCAGGGAATCAATTCTGATCAGAATGACAGTGCTTTGATTGCCTCCTGCTCTAAAAAGACTAAGATATTGAAAGAAGAAATAATTGGAAAGGTGTTAAAAAAGAAGGGGCAGGGGCAAAACAGAAACTTGCCACTAGTGTGATAAATGGGAATGTGTGGCCTTATGACTGTATGCTTCCACCTATGTTTGGTTCTGCAGAATGCAATTATATATATATACATCTATAGGCTAGTGTTGTGTTTTGTGAATTGCAGGAATTCAAATCCTAAACTCTTACAGAGTAACAGAAAGAACTTTCTCTGTGAGACAGATAATGCCGTGGTTAAAAGCTTTGTTAATATGTATATGTGGTGTCATTTTTCTTGATACTCTTAACTGTGCATTTCAAGGCATCTGTAACCCCCATAGTCCAGTCTTTGTGGGAAGTGGTACAGCTGAGTGCGGTTGACTTGAGAGTCAGTTTCTTGGTCTTCTGGAGCTCTTTTTTGGAGCTTAAACTTTGTAACTTTGTGAGCCATGGATGATTCTGTTACCTAATTCAACTACTATCCATATGCCTGCCGGCAGATTCAGTGCACAGCCCTTGTTTTTTTATAGCTAAGCTTTCCCATTGTATGTGGCATGGGGGCTATAATTGCCTTTTATTGAAATATGTTCTATAACAGTCTTCTAAGTCTATAATGTCATCATATTAAAAGGCATGAACTTGCAGTATTGATGAAGTTCCTGTTGAAACTCTCCTCCTCTCCACTGACTCTAGTCTGATCGGGTAAAAACATATTCAGACAATAAAATGTTTCTTAATGGACATCACCAATCTCACCTGTGTGAGATTCACCTCACAGGGAACTAATTACATGTCTATGAGTAGTTAGAATTTTTCTCGATTTTTTTTTTTTTTTTTGTCCATACCTTGACCTTGTGAAAACTATGCACAGAACAATCCCAAGCAGCTATATATGAAGTCTATGTATATGCAATACATAGTAATATGTAAAAAAAAGTAATATTTCCCCCATATATATGTGCGGAAAAAATATTGTTTGTATCTGATCACCTTTGATTTAAACAGCAAGACTATGAATTTACTTCCCCCCCCTCCCCAGCTTTCTCCATTCTTCCGTAGAGTCTATCTACCTGAATATTCTTAGCAGTCTGGTGCTGGTTGGTCTACTTATTTTCCTTTGTCCTTCTTTTTTAGCAACGAATGCAGTGCTTTGACCTTTCACTCCTGATCTCAGAGAAATCATGTATTTTCCAAGTCCTTTATGTACAAACGTAAAGTTAATGTAGGAAACATTCTTGAAACATAATGTATTCTGGATTTTTAGGTAAAATTAATATGGGTGTGCAATAATTAGGAAATGTTGAAGATAGGATTTTTATTTAAGATCTTGTTTTTATTGAAAAAGTCTGGGACTTTGAAGTTGTGTATATTTTTTGATAAGTTGGTCTTGGGATGTTCTGCTTCAGACATCTGAAATGGATTAATCTGTTTTTTGCAATGTTCAAAAATATTTTCTTATTAACATCAGCATCTACTAACTGAGACCTTTGGATATGTCTACCAGAATTAATGTAAAAAAATTTGTATCAGTAATCTTATTATTTCAAAGATATCTACTCTTAGTAGAATATTAGACTGACAACATGAAACTATAAATTTTGAAATGTTGTTTTAAATGTTCATTAAAACTTAATTCTAGTTTCTTCATTATGTAAAGGAACTGACAGCAATATACAAAATATGTCTATTTGACATTCATATTTTAAATGTGCTAAAATTCTTTCCAGATGTTAGTTTTGGTTTGTGGTGGTTTTTGGTTCTTGGTGGTTGTTTATTTTGGGGTTTTTTTGGGTGGTGTTTTGTTAGAGGTTTTTTGTGGGTTTCGCGCCCCTCTTCCCAACTCATTCAGGTACATATCAGAAGCGAAAGAAACTCAAAAGCGAATGACAAAACCAACCTGGAAATATTTAATTTCTTAAATATGTGATATTGTTATCTTTAGATATTTCATGATTTTTTTTTTCTTATTTCTGGAAACACATAGGATTTAAAGTGAAATTGTGGTATACAGTGTCTTGTAAACGTTTAATACTGGAAGGTAATGGTCAAAGAAAAAAATTCCAGTTGCTAATTAAGATTCTCTTTGAGATTAAATTAATTTAATGGAATGGTAAAAGTGTTGAAATAAATAATATTCAAGAAGACTTTATCTTGTATCCCTTTTGTTGTAAATCAGTTATTTTACGGTTAAATTCGCAGCACGCAACAACAATAATCACAATCTTAAGTTTCTGTTTGACTTTATGTATTTACATAATATCATTTTACCTTATGGGTATTGTGTGTTAGCATTTCTCTGTCCTTAACCAAAGTTATTCAGAGAATCAGAAAGTCTAATTTGATGAGGTCTTTCTTTCTTTGCCATAAGGACATATGACATAGAATGAACAAGAAAGCTGCCCAGTTTAGTGTTACTTTTGCATATTCTTTCTCCAGATTGCTATATGAAGCTGTACATAATATAAACACATATTCTTGTCTCTAGTTAGTCACATTATAGTTAATGACCATATGGTCATTATGGTATAAGATCTACTGTCTGTTGTATTTATATTCCTCAAGCATATTGTTCCTTCAACTTCACAGTGTGTTAAACTATTTCAAAGGGAAAAAAATCCTTTCCCTCTTGTTTCTGGTTGTCCTATCAAGTGTAACCTTGGACCCTTATAGAGCAATTAGACCAGCCTCTATCCCCTCCTTTGTAATGAGGTTTCTTGCATTTCTGAGTCTATAACCCTTTAGTCTTCCCTAATGGGACATCATTATTCTGAAAGAAACAATGTAAATGTAAATGAATATTCTCATTAACGAGTCACAGAGAAACCTTTAGTGGTAGCGCTGTGGTAATTCTGCTTGTTATTTCTCTGGTATTCCATGCAGATTTTTTTTTTTTATAATTCATTATTAGTATTCAAAATTACTTCTTTAATTCTGCATGTCTTTCATAATCCGGTGTTCCAAGTAGTTCAACCATGTCCTTGTTTTATTCTCCAGGAACCACCTGTGAAACTTTCAAGGTCTCTGTCCCCAGAGAGCTCTCTTAGAGAGTCAGAGGAGCTAAGGAAGCTTAAAATAGCTGAAAGGAAGATTGAAAACTTAGAGAAGATACTACAGCTAAAGGTGAACATTAAAAAAATAAAAATAATAAAACCCTCTAGCTCTAAGCTTGCATAGATAAAGATATACCAAAATAAACAGACGTTTTAAAAATGCAAAATGTACATATCGTTATGGACTGTAAGTGTGTTAGCAAAAGAGAGCACTCTCCATTCGTTTGCCTTTTCCTTTACTGCTAGGAAACTTGTGTTGGTACTCCTGCAGTCCCATGGAAGCCTAATCTGAGCTGTCATCAATACCACATGCTTGTTAAATACATTTCCAAAATTTGTGTCTGAGAATATATATTCCAAGAAATTAATGTATTCATATAGAAATAAAGTGAATCAGGAAGTAAAAAGAAATTATTTTCTTTTTGTACAGTGAAGCCAGTATTTAAAAATGCCGAAATCGATTACTTGGAACAGACTTACCCCTTGTACTCCTAGAAGTTATGGCTCAGAAGTTGTTCTAATAAATGCTGTAAACCCCTCCCCAAAAAACAATCCCCCCTCCCACTCCCTTGGTAGCAAAGCTTAATTCTCATTTTGTCCCTGTTTTATGTATTTTTGTCGGTTTGTTTTTTTTAGTTCAGAAATATTACTTTTTGAATGACCTTTTGGTTTCAAATTGCACCTTAGAATGCAAAACCCAGGCTCTGAATTGTATGCTTTAAAAACATTTACAATTCATTCCTCCCTTTTCTCCCCCTTTTCTCCCCCTTTCTCTGCTCTTTCTCCCCCTTTCTGCCCCCTTTCTCCCCTCTTGTTCCCTCTTTGCTCCCCCTCTCCTCCCCTCCCTTTTAGCACAAGTTCAAAAGTTCATCACCCTGTATACTTGAGAGAGTTTAATGTAGTGATTTAACACATGCAGTGTATATAATCAGGAAGGAAGATTTAGACTTCAAATGCAGTCCACCTTGCTCCTTGTTCCTGGTAGTTAGAAGATTAATTTTGTTTTATTTTTTTCTCTCTGATGAGAAATCTAAGGCATGTCCTACCATCTTTACCTGAGAAAGGGCCTTTGTCAAGCCCTCTGTTTACTCTTAATTGGCCTGCTACTGATGCTACAGATTATTCTGGCACTGTAGACTACAGCTGCTCCACCCTTGGCAGCAAAACTCACACGTCAGTGTGTATGATTTTTGTCATAAATGAAAGTTTTCCACATTTCTTTGTGTTTTCTTCTGCAAAGAGGAGTTGTGGTTTAGTCCCAGTCAGCAACTAAACACCATGCAGTCACTCCCTCACCTCCACACTTTCCGTGGGATGAGGGAGAGAATCAGAGGAGAAAGATACGAGAACCTGTTGAGAGTAATAATTGAAAATAAATGAATTAAGTAAGTTTAATAATATTACTAGTAATTTATGATAATATTAGTAGTAATAATGATGAGAATACGGAATGAAAAGGGGAAAAAATCCCCAAACCCAACAAAACAAAACTGGAGGGGAAGATACAACTGATGCCTAGCCAGCTTCTGAGCAGCAATTGTGCCTTTCGGCCAAATACCCTCCCTGCCCCCAGACATCAACTTATTTACTGAGCATGATGTTTTATGACATGGAATATCTTCTTGGTCAGTTTGGGTCAACTGTCATGGCTGTCTTTTTATCCAGCTTCTTGTAGAGAAGTACTGAAAAAATCCTTGGCTTAATGTAAACATTGCTTGGAAACAACTAAAAAATCAGCTTCATTATGTTACAAGAGTGGGATCTGTATTTATCACAGCTGTTAATCTATGAGACTTTCAAGGGCTAAGTCTTATATCTTCTCTTGAAGCTGCATATATGAGCTCCTTGCATTTTCTCTAGGAATCCTACTTGACTTGTTTTACAGAATGCTTTAATTGATTCAAAGGAGCTGTAGAGGCCCAGGTCAACATATTAAGCTGTTGTGGCACTACATTCCAAATTCAGTGAGGCTATTGCCAGCATGACAGTGAACTCAGCTGTCATAACATTAACATCAGAATAATTCTGTTGGTATTGTATGATTTTGTGATATTAACCTCCTCTCAGGCATTGCATCCAACAAAGAATAATGCGTGTGATCAACATTTTCAAAACTGGCACTTGCATTATTGCCTCCTCAAGCAAGGTGTTGACTGTATGATTACTTGAAATACACTTGCTCAGAAAAATGCTTGCTCTATCAATAAGCATACTGATGATGCATATCCTGAAAATGAAATTATGACTTTATCCATCATTCCTTCTGAAAAATTGGTAACAATTGAAAAAAAAATATTAAAAGCTTTATTGATGGATTTTTCAGGAACAAGGAATATTTGATGCCCCAGTCAGTATTACAGAGGAACAGAAAAGGTCAAGGTCCCATTCATAGGGTTGTCTGACTGAGTAGAGTCAGATGACTTATTTCTGGCCAAGGAAGAAGTTGGCTGTTACTGCCTTTATTACTAGTATAAATTGGGTAATCATGTAAATTCAGAGTATTCATAGTTTTGATATAGAATCTGTTTCACTTGTGCATTACAGGACATACGAAAAAGTAATACAGCATGCCTGATTGCACACTTCTTTGTGGAAGAGAATGTCAAAGTAAATAACACTGTTTCATGGATTTTGAATAACAAATTACAAAGCTGATAGTTAGAATAGTCCAAAGTGTCAGTACATCTGTCTACTGTTGGTCTTTAAGTAGTGGGCAGGAGTTTGGTTGCTGAGAGTTTGATATGAACTAAGATTATGTTCTTTTCTCCTGTATTATATTTCTAGAAGCATGATCCCAGGCGTAACATATAGGAAGCATTGCTAGCTTTAACTAGAAAAAATTCAAAATACAATAGCAGATCTTTCCTTTGAGTTTTGTTATCCTTTTTGTTTGAAGTTCTAAAATTTTGGAGAGCACTAGAGCTAGAATACGTAGGTCAGTCTTTAGAGCCACCTTAACATATTCATATGTATTACATGTATATATAGCCCTGTTGCATGTATGGTGTTCAGATGTCAAAAATATGTAAATACTACGGCTTTTCTACATAACTACTTGTGGAAAAAAAAAATTTAATGGTCAGGCTCCTCAGTTCTTGTCAGCCTAAGAAGAGTAGTCAGAGAATCAAATCAGTATATTGTCTTAATTCCATTTTAGTTCAGTTTTTTACTGTAGCAGAAGTTGTTACAGGTCTGTTTCAACAAAATGTTGAGGTAGTGATTAGAATCTTCCGGCTTGTCTGAACTGCCTGAAAATAATAAAAGTGACTTTTTTTACAGGCAGTAGGGTTCTTCCTCTGGCAGATTGGACATTGGTTTTTTGTCTTTCATTATTGCCTGGGAAGTACTATAGAATGACAGTGGAGAGCTGGAGAATGACCTGGAAATCCAGCACTGTTAGAGGTGGTTGTTGTGTCCCATTTTTGTCAATATATATAAAACTGAATACAAGACAGTTTAACTATTAAAAACCCCAAAATTATTCAGTCAGAGAGATGAAACTAAAAGAGATTATGGAAATTACAATGTAAATCTAAAGTTCTGACGTGCTTAATAATTCAATGCAAGAGTCATTAGAACAGTTAATTGCCTAATTCCTATTTCTGTGAGTGCAGAGCAACTGAAGGGAAGGGAATACCTGTAACAGAATGCATAATGGGATAGGTAAGCAATAGTAACAAGTGTAGATTCATAAATAAAAAGGCCAAATTCTACACTCGGTCACATCTCTGAAAAGGCATTGACATTAATAAACTTCTCAGGATCTATGCTGAAGAGATGATTTTCTAGTACCTTGCAAGACTTGATCAGTTTTCATAGCAATATCAAAAATCTCCGGACAATGGTTTCGTGAACTTCTTTTGAAAACGCAGCATCTGTAATTAGATTCTTATAAAAATTTTCTGTTGTAGTGTCAAGCAAAATTTGGTAACAATTGCTATGTCCTTTGTCATAAATTTATCTTGTTGTTTATATGAGTGGTTTTAATATCATTGTGGTATGTATATGAGCCACTTAAACCCAGTCAAAAGTACTATTCAAGCAATTCTAAATCTAGAAATGTTACCTGGTTTAGGGATTATTTCAGAAAAGAAAACACTACCACTTTGGGGAAGTATTTAATAGTAAGGTCACTTCGGTACCTGCTTCTATTCTTCAATCTGCTTTTTGTGTTGCCTGAGTCACTTCCACAAAATTTCTGGAATTTTATATATAGTTGCACCTGAAATTTTAGCTAGTATCTTTCAGCCTTCTTTATGCATCATGAAAACTGGCCTACAACTTGGAAGCCAAGCTTAGTCTAGGTCCTTAAGTACTTAGCACTGCTGTAGAAACCTTTGCCATGTTTTTATAGTGGAATTGAATTTTTATTGCTTGCAGCTCTGACTATTCATGTATCTTATTTATTGACTAATGCTGAAAAGCCCTCCTTGGATCTAAGCAGTAAATGCATGCAAATCAAGTACTGTGATTTACTTAGAGATTAAGGAACATATTCTGTAGTTGCTCTACAAGCAGAGCTCCCGTTGAACTGGGAATGAAGCACTGGGGGCAAATTTTACTACAGGATAATGTTTGGTGGATTCTTTACTGCTGTATGCCAGAATTTGACTTGCTTTGTACTATGGAACGTCCTCTTCTTAATGTTCATTTGTTTCAGAACATAGTATTGTCACTTAGGAACCTATTTTAAAGTTGCATGATGTTATTCTGTAATACAAATCAAGGTGTATCTTTCTTATCATTCTGTAAAAAGATTTTTTCATATGGTTTCGATGATATAAAATACTGCAAAGTTTAATTTCTTGTTTGTTATGTAACTAGACGACAAAGTCTGGGTGTTGCAGGTTTCTGTGTATATGTTTATAGAAATAAAGTGATATATAAGGAAATCCTGAAGCCATTTCAATTTAAGCTTTTTGATGTGAATTTCAGTGTAGCCAGTGTTTGGCTTGAAAATA
This sequence comes from Eurypyga helias, assembly GCF_000690775.1. NCBI lineage: Eukaryota > Metazoa > Chordata > Aves > Eurypygiformes > Eurypygidae > Eurypyga > Eurypyga helias. Next base: position 36,860 of record NW_010225286.1, on the reverse strand, counting down.
TGTAGACTGGTTTTCCATGGGGAAAAATATATAACACAGTAGTTCAGAGGAAAAGATAGTGCAAATAATTATTTTGCATCATTTTATTTTTAGGTCTATTAAGCCAGTGCATTCGCAGGATGAAAATCGTTATTTTGGTATTAAATTCTTTAAATCTTGTCAGCAGCTGAAAAGAAAGGGAAAAAAAAAAAAAGAAATTTTGCCAAATTAGCAAAATTTGGCAAAGGAGTAACAAGAAAAAATTGACCTCAGGGATTGTGATTCCTGATCTTTCTATTTAAATTTGTGCTGCTCTTAATAGTTACTTAAACAGAACTTTAGATTCATGTGATCTGTGTGAAAGTCTCTTATATTTTGCCCAACTCTGATTTTGTTTTTCTGGCGCTAAACAGACTGAAGAAACTGATGAGCTAAGAGCAGCCTATGAAAAACGCAAAGAGAGGATGCAGATGTTACAGACCAACTACAGAGCACTAAAAGAGCAATTAAAGCAGTGGAAAGAGTTTGATAGCAGGTAAGTTACATAGCTCATTAAAAACATTTCCCTTACACAAGAAACCTGAACAGAAGTATTATATATGTATTCAAAAGAGAATTTGATTTAAAGGAAGCAGCTACTGTGTGTCAATCAAGACTTGATTGTTTGTTAAAGCACAATACATGACATAACCCTCTATGAGAAAAATTACAGTTTGGAACCAAGAGTAAAATGTATTGAGCTGACACCTTGACTTATTTTATTTAGGATCTCATTGTGAGGCTGAGTACTGGACAAAGGTCTGCTAGGGCTGCTTATTTATGCTTGTCTAATTCCCCAGTTGATTAATTTGTTGACTGTGTACCTTTTAAATTTTCTATGATAGCACAATTGTTCCTTATGTTTCAAATAGTTTAAAAAAAAAATAATTTTATATAGAAATAACAGCCTCAGTAACATTTACTCTTTCAAACATTAACTGAACCTAATCCTAATATTCTTTTCCAAATTGTGAATAAAAGAGTATGTGCATGAAAAGCAGAATATGTTCATCTGTTAAATGATTATAAAATCAGTTATTTCTGGTCATTCCACAAAAATATTGCAGTAATATATTTGTATTAATGGAAAGAAGAAAGATTATCACATCAAAATTTAAACAGCAGATATTCTATAAATAATTTTCCCTTAAATTCTATAGAGAACAGCAAAAATTTTATTAAGAAATTATTTTTTTTTGTTACAAGTCCGTAGTGGAGAGTTAGAATTTTTTGGTCAACAGATGTATTTGAAGGTATGAAAACATTCTTATTGCTTTAGTTATCAGATACTGCTGAGGTACAGTTATTCAGCCACTCTTTCAAAAAAGTAATTTGAGCAGGTCCTTACATCCTGGTGTCTTTACTACAGCTTCAGATTTGCTTACGATTTATTAAACACATACTTGTTTTACTAAAAATAATAATTCTTGTAGAGCAGTACTTATTAATCTTGACACAAACTTTGTAACTCCCTCTAAGTTACAAAAATCACGGAAACTACTGCAAAACTGGTAGCCATGGAGAGTCCATGGTGACATAAAGGGTCCTACTGTGAATGGTAAATTGTCCCGCATAGATAAGTAGTGCTTTGGCCTATATGAGTAGATTTGCATTACTTTGTAATACCCTGGCATTTCTTTAAGAATTACTTACCTTTTAAAAAAGAGAAGTGTGGATTAAAATAATGGTAAGGTATAGATCTGCTGTAGGCATTAGTAGCACAGGAAGATATTCTACTTTCTGTTTGTCAAAGCATAAATAAGGAATAGATTTGTTTAAATTAGAATGAAAAGGGGTTGTTTATTTAGAAAAAGCGTGGATGATTTTATCTTCTAGCTCACTGTTTTAAATTCAGTGCAAGCTGGATACAACTGAAACCTACTGACTGATAGTTACTTTAGGCAATGAAACGATTTAATTCTGTGTCTAAAGCTAAGTAAGCAAGCATTCATGGTACACCAAGAGGCCAAGGCTGAAAAGATACAAAAATTCATCTTAGATAAAGATAATAAAATCAAACTTGATGTGCAGTGAAGCACTGAGTGTTCTGGTTCTGATAGTTAAAAAAAAAAAGGGAGAGAAAGACAAAAACAACTTGTGTCTCTTAAATCAGTGACAAGATACAAGTTTGCTAGCACTAACAGAAACTGTATTCCATGATCTAGGGATTGTGTTAATTAATGTGGCTCTCATCTGTTGGAGGTGTCGCTCTTCATTAGCCTGTATTTTACACACTGCCGTGCTTCATTTTTGGAATGAGGTGGTGAGGGGATAACCTAGCCAGCCATCCTTGTTTGATCTCTGTGATACATACGCAATGCAGAATGCCTCAGCTCTCTTGGTTCCCTGCCCTGTCCTGCTAATCCCAGCTGAGCTCATTATGGTGTAGCCTTGCTGCTACTCCTGGAGCCAGAGCTGTCCAAGCTAATTACTGGTAGCAGCAGAGCTGCCTGTTAAGGGTCTGGTGTGGATCTGCTAACATGGTCCTTGGTAGTGACCTGCAAAAAGCACGAGGGAGTTGCTCTCTTTCTTGCTGTGCACAGCCTGTCCTTTGGGTTTAGTGCTGATCCCTTCACACAGCTCTTTTAGCTGTAGTAAGTGTAAAACTTGGTGAAGGAAACTCTTACTTTAGAAAACATACAGTTTGCTGCTTTGATCTCATAATTCATAGGCTATTATACTCAGCCAGGCAAAGTAAGAAAATGTCCTTTTATACTAGACAAAAGGAAGTTAGTATGGTATAATTAGCCCTTTGCTGCTATTTAATACTTTCTGTAAGTCAAGTTGATTTTTTTTTTTTAAATTTAAGAATCAAGGCATCACTGAAACTTTTGTTCAGACTTTGGTTTTGTCAGCATTAAAGAAAATGTGTTCTCCCAATGGGTCACAATGTAAACTGATTTTGTGGAGATGCCGTGAAGGCTGCTATCACAGAATTTCAACAGCAGCAAATTGTTTTATAGTATGGAAGTCCTTGTGTTGCCCATAAGCTGCTTTGGAGTATTACATACAATATTGCCAGTAGCTGTGTTGCATGGGGTATTCTCATGTCTGCTAGTTACAATTGTGTGCCTGTTTCTGTCACTTCATTGTCACATCTTTGTTTGCTGTTTTGAAACTATCACAACAAATTACCACATGTACTACTTCTGTTTGTTTTGATTTTTATGTAGGAAAGAGCAGTTTCTTGCTATATGTGTAATTTTGATTGCAATTGTCCTTCCATCACCAATTAACACATGCACCACAGTCATGTGGTGTAACTCAGGAGCAATAGCATAATCCTCTCTTTTTCACACAAAGCCGTGAAAGATTCTTTATGTATTGTGCACGCCCTGAAGGTTGGTATCACTGGGCTGTTTATTCTAGAGCTCCCGTGCGGTCACATTTATGGGGAGTACTCTTATGCCTGGTACATTACAGATCAGTGGCCTTGACTAGGTTGTGGAGAAATGGCATGAGCAAACAGAATAGCTCTTTGAAAAACAGAATTTTTAAGTCAAAATGAGTTCTTAAAATTCTACATAGTACCTAATAAGAAAACAGTACCTAATAAGTACATAGTACCTAATAAGAAGAAATCACCTTAATTGTGATCATTAAGGTGGACTCCTTGTGTGGGTTTAGGTGCTTTACACTGCTTATGGACAATCTTATTCTTAGTTGAAGTAAGGAAGGAATACGTAACTCACAGGGGTTTTTTATGTCTTCAGTGTCTGCCTCTAATAATGACTGCCTTTAATTTGTGGAAACAAGTCTGCATTTCAAGATGTAAGCTCATTATCTTAAGAACATCGATACTAAACTTAGTGTACTTTAGATCTGTGGATCGAGCTTTCGTGTATTGCATGTATTCTTTCTTAAGCTCTGTGGATAAAGGACAGGATCTACAGAGTTGTACTAATTAATTATACATGTGATTTTTACAAGCAGTGTAAGTAAATCAGGTTATCCCATAGTTTTTGTGGATGTGTGTGATAGACCCTACTGACTGTTGTCTTAAGTTGATTTAGAACATGTACAAGTTGAATCCAACACAGCATTGCCTAAAGAAGAGTGTCTGTGTTGGGATTTTAGTTTAGTTTAAGTCTATTTTAAGTTTAAATATGTACAATTTTGTCTATGCCTGTGCCAGAGAGTGAATGTTATGAAAAGAGGACTATTTGTTGTTCTTTGTTTATTTTTTTTTACCTGTAAAGACTTTCCCTCCCTCCTTCCCTCCCTCCCTCCAGCTCTTCCAAAGGCAGAACAGTGGTGCAAAACATCTTTAACTTGCACATGTATTGCTCTGAATATAGATGGATAATAAATAAAGTCTAGGATAAAACCAAGGAAAACCCATTGATGCAAGGCCCTAAAATGCAGTCATTGCCAATGTTAGGACACCATAAACAACCAGTTTGTAGGTAATGAAATCTGGTTTTAAGTCAGGAAAAACAGAAAATGCTTGGGAAGTCACTTGGTGTGGTGGTGCCTGCTTAAAAATACTGTTGAAGCTGGTGGAAGGACTATGTCAGCCAGTACTTTCTGTCAGGTCCATTCTTCTATAAAGCTTTCTCCTCATCACAGGCATATATTACTTTCATGTAAACTAATAAACACTTTGCATCTTTCAAACTGGACACTAGCACACAAACAAATACAGGGTTTAGAACTTAAATTTAAGCTCCTGTTTTACAAGATACATGAAGTTTTCTGTTTTCATGAAGTTCAGAATGCCTAATCTCAGATATATTTTTTTTGGAGAATGTTGGTGCAGAGTGTGTGGCATTGTTACTATTTTTGGGTTTTTTTACTTTTTTATTAGTGAAGACTAGTATGTGCATTTTACATCACTTTGCAGTTAATAATGAAATATGTTTCAGAATCATGGGCTGCATGCTCCCACAATTAATGATGTATAAATTTGAGCCATTTGTGCATTTTAAAAAAATCATCTATATATTGTTATAATCCCATACTAGATTAGTAAAATATAATGATCAAATAACTGTGATTATTCAGTGTGTACTCAATGCTTTATGTGTATATTTCTCTTCAATTTCCCAACATACCACTGGAAGGAAGAGGATTTTTTTTCTTTTACTAATGATATGGTTTATCCTTATACTAAGTGCATTACAGAATAATTATTCTCTGACTTCATAGAAATGTTTTTTAGTAATATTTTATCTGACTTATTTATTAAGCCTCCTCCCCACTATGTACTCTTACAGATCAGTTTATATTCCACCATGTGTATGATGTGAATTGAATGGTGCATTTTTAATTTTTTGAGTTATAAAATCCCATTTTTAAACTTCCTTATTATTAAAACAAAACAAACAAAACCAAAGAAAGGTCCAAAATTTATGTTCACTCTGAAGTCTGAAAAGTAGCTAAGAAAATAGTCTAACTTTTAAACCCTCCTAACTAATTTTCTTAAGTCCTATAGCAGCTACCAGCTAAACTCATGCCAACATTGAAGAGTTACGAACAGGAACAAAAAGAGCTAGTTGAAATAAATTCCCTAAATGTTCTTTGAAGTGTTTGTTAATGCTAATGGCCAAGTGAAAAAAAAATCCACTGTTCTGCTAGGATGTCCCATTTTATTCTTCTCACATAGGTCATTTTCCTTGTGAAGTATGCAATACCTGTGTTATGCTGCACTCATTTCCTGTTAATTACCATGCTATTGCAGGCTACAGAAGTACATATTGTATTGATGTTCATGTTCTGTGTTCAGAAAAACATGGGGTTTGTTCACTTTTTTCACCTCTAAACAAACAGAAAAATGTGATAATATTCAAATAGTAGTTAACACTTAGCTGAGTAGGAGAGTGGCCCGTGCTTCTCTAAATACAGTGTTTCTATTTAAGCTGCATGAAACTGCAGAAAATTTGCAAGGGGAAGATCTAGTAACATAAAAAATATGAAATGTCTTCTATTCAGCTGTGCAACACCAGTGCTTTCAGAGTCAACATCTTGCAGTTGCATAGAACTGGAATAGCTCAATGAAAATAGGCTTATAATAGGCTTTACAGATAGATACATTTTTACAGATATGTATGTTGGACCTAGTTCTCACCAACATGGAGGGACTGGTGGGGAATGTGAGGCTCAAGGGCAGCCTTGGCTTCGGTGGCCATGAAATGGTAGATTTCAAGATCCTTAGGGCCATGAGAAGGATACACAGCAAGCTCACTACCCTGCAGCACACTTCACCCACACAAAGCAGACTTCGATGTCTTCAGGGATCTGCTTAGTACAATCCCATGGGATGAACCCCTGGAGTGAAGACGGACCCAGGAACACAGAATAATATTCAGGGATCACCGCCTCCAAGCTCAGGAGTGATGCATCCCAATAAAGAGAAGTCAGGCCAAAACTCCAGGAGACCTGCATGAATGAACAAGGAGCTCCTGGACAAACACAAAAAGAAGGCCTACAGAGGGTGGAAGCAGGGACAGGTGCCTGGGAGGAATACAGAGAAATTGTCCGAGCAGTCAGGGATCAGGTTAGGAAAGCTAAAGCCCTGGTAGAATTATAAAATCTGGCAAGAGACATCAAGGGCAACAATGGCTTCTGTAGATACATCAGGGATAAAAGGAAGACTAGGGAAAATGTGGGCCCTCTCAGGAAAGAAAGGGGAAACCTGGTTACCTGGGATATGGAGATGGCGAAGATACTCAACTACTTTTTCTCATTTTTCATCAGCAAGCACTTAAACCACACTGCCCAAGTTGCAGAAGGCAAAGGCAGGGACTGAGAGAATGAAGAACTGCCAACTGTAGGTCAGGTTGTAGACCATCTAAAGATCCTGAAGGTGCACAAGTCCATGGGACCTGAATCTGTGAATCCTGAGGGAACTGGCAGATGAAGTTGCTAAGCCACTATCCATCATATTTGAGAAGTCGTGGCAGTCAGGTTTGCTTCCCACTGACTGGAAAAGGGGAAACTTAGCCCCCAGCAAGTTCATGGAGCAGATCCTCCTGGAAACTATGCTAATCACATGGAAAACATGGAGTTGATTGGTGACAGCCAACATGGCGTCAACAAGGGCAAATCCTGCCTGACAAATTTGGTGGTTTTCTATGACAGGGTAACTGATGTCATCTACCTCAGCTTGTGCACTGCATTTACACTGTTGTGCATCACATTCATGTCTAAATTGAAGAGACATGGATTTGATGGATTGACCACTCAGTAGAATAGGAGTTGGCTGGATGGTCACACTCAGAGAATTACAGTCAACAGCTCTATGTCTGAGTTAAGACCTGTGACAGACAGAGTTCCTCAGGGGTCGGTATTGGGACTGCTGCTGTTTAACATCTTTGTCGGTGATGTGGACGGTGGGATCGAGTGCACCCTCAGCAAGTTTGCCAGTGACACCAAGCTGTGTGGTATGGTCAGCATGCTGGAGGAAAGGGATGTTGTCCAGAGGGACCTGGAGAGGTGGGCCACTGCCAACCTCATGGAGTTCAACAAGGCCAAATGCAAGGCCCTGCACCTGGGTCGGGGCAATGCCTAACATCAGTACAGACTGGGAGATGAATGGATCGAGAGCAGCCGTGAGGAGAAGGACTTGGGGTACTGGTGGACGAAAAGCTGAACGTGAGCCGGCAGTGTGCGCTGGCAGCCCAGAAAGCCAACCGTATACTGGGCTGTATCAGAAGCGTGGCCAGCAGGTCGAGGAAGGGGATTCTGCCCCTGTACTCTGCTCTGGGGAGACCCCACCTGGAGTGCTGCGTCCAGCTCTGGAGCCCTCAACATCAGTATATCAATTGGTTGGAGCAAGAGGAAGCCACGCAGATGCTCGGAGGGCTGGAGCACCTCTGCTATGGGGACAGGCTGAGAGAGTTGGGCTTGTTCAGCCTGGAGAAGAGAAGGCTCCGGGGAGACCTTATTGCAGCCTTCCAGTACCTGAAGGGGCTACAAGGAAGCTGGGAGGGCACTTTTTACAATGGCCTGTAGTGACAGGACGAGTGACAGGCTGCAAATAATATTTTACAATTAACTTTATTGAACCATATTTATGTATTCTTGTCCTATCTCTAGAAGTCTTTCCTAAAGTGCAGAGTTATGGAATTCTAGAAACTGAGATGTGGAGCAAAGTGGACCTTTATTGTGGCCCAGTGGATCTTTGTGATGAACTACCTGGCTCTCTTGCTGCATGAAAAGGAATATGCATATACATACAAAAGTTTAACCTATCTTGATGTTTTTGGATCTTTTTCTAATATATAAATAATTCAGAATGCATGTTCAAAGAAGTAGTTTTGTGTTTGCTTTTTTCAAACACATTTACTTGAGAATAAAGATGGAATCTTTCAAGTTTTCCTAAAACTCAAATATTTCAGTTTAAGAAATAGTGTAAAAATTTGATTTGCATCCTTACTTTGCTTATTTGAAACCAGCTCCATAGTAGGAACAGGCTGTAGGTAATAGAGACTTTGTGTTCATCATATGAAGTTTATATAAAGGTTAAAAGCACTGATGCGACAACAAAACTCTTGCTATTCATGCAATGGAATCCTCGACCTGTATGCTTCTCTGACTTCTGTTGATTACACTGTTACTTCAGTCGTGGTCCTTCTGGTTGAATCCTTTCTCAACTAGTTACAGGCAAACACAATTTTTGTGGCTGTTCTGATGGTCTTGTTACAAGGGAGTGAAAAAATCAAAATAATGAGCATAACTCACACAATGTAACTTTCAAAAAAAAAAAAACCACACCTTTTGGTCAATCAGCTGGGTTTTGTGCTACAGGAAACAAATAAAGATTACTAAATGGTAGGTAAAATGTTAGGCCCGGGTTTCTTATCATCCTTTTACAAGCTAAAGTTTGTGCTGCCTGTTGAAACTATTTTAGTCACTAGCCCATCTTTGGGTTTTGAGTGACTATTAATTTGAAATATATCTCAAAACTCATTCTTGACATGTCTGACACTGTTCACTTTTTTGTTATGTGAACAGACACTGGATTGGTGTGGAGGGAGTTGCTTTTATCCTTTTTCGCTCCTGAATGTGGGTTGTAAATCAGAGAGACTTTACTTAGCACCAACAGATATTGCTTCCTGCAATTTTCATCCATCCTATAAGTGACTGAATTGGGAAACAGGAATCATAAAGACACATTTCTGGGAAGTGAATGGACAAAGTAAGATAGATAGCTCAGTGACTCTATATAGGCAAATACTCGATTTCTTTGCTTAATTAAGACTACAAGTTTCTTTGTGTAAACTGTAAGTTTAGAATTTTCATCCTGTAAAGGAATTCCAGTAAATCATTCTGAATAGTTTGAATGTTCACAAAATGTAAGCAATGCTAGTACTTTTTGCTTTACTCTTCTTTTGGCAGCATTATCCCCAGACATATGTAATGGTTTTTGCTCTCTCGCACAGTCTAGATCAAACACCTGCTCCCAGGTTTACTCTCACCTCCCAAGGCTGTCAGTTGACACATAAATATACAGACCTGTGAAAAGAGCGTATTTTGCCCTTACTGCAGGCAAATGTTCTTGAATCATAATGCTGTCAGAATAAAATGAAGAATCTCTGTCAGAGTAGTACTTCACATGTAGAAGTTGGATTAAGTTTCTGCCTAGCTTTGTTCTCATGACTCAAACCCATTTTTGAGTAGAAGAAAATGAAAATCAGTGTTTGCATTATGACATATCAGACTCCTTATTCTAATTTATGACAGCCTCTTCCTATATTTTCTGTATGGGCTTTTTACAGAAGAATGTGTAATGTGCATTCTAGTCTGGTTTTACAGAGTAGAATTTTTACCCTTTTGAAGACTCATGGACAGAAAGTACAATTCAGTTTTGCTTACCTAGAGGACCTTTCTATGTTGACCTGCTGTCTCTCTTCTCATGTTCCTTTCTTTTCTAAGGGGAAGAAAACAGATCTTCTGCTGTCCCATCTTCCTTTCAAGGATTATTGGGCTATTTGGCTTTAGCTTTGGATAAGAAAAAAATCCCTGGCACTACTTTGACCCAGGGTCTTTAAAAGGTACCGTTTTGGTTACTGTAACAAGCCACACTACCTTCCCCATTTAAGGACCTTGATAAAGATCATGCGAAACTTGCATAGCAGTCTTTTTCTGTCTGATTTTCTTCTTAATTTGGCTTTCCAGTCTTTAACAATCTTCCGTGACTCTAGAGGAAAACATTTGAAAAGGCACTAGTTAACCTCTTGGACTGACGGAGGCTTCCCTGACTGCAGCTGCTCCTGGACTAGCCCCCTGATATCTGTCCACACCAGCAAACAGTATGCATTAGGAGACTGTGGTTGGTTCTGCTTATTTCTCCAAAGAGTCATCCTGCTGCAGTCTTACAACATGTAATCCTTGGGAAGGAGTCGGTTTCCTCAGTGGGTTATTCCTTCTTATGTATTCAGCTCTATTAGAAATTAGATTCTCTGCTTGGTTTTATTTTCCAGATAAAATTCCCTTGGACAAATGGAAAAAAAAAAAGCCTTATTGTTTGTTTGGATGTTTATTTTAGACTGCCATGAGCCTGCTCTCTTAATTCCTTTTATCTGTATGCAGAGGAGTGTAGGAGTCTCCTGCTGGCCCTACCTGGGAATGCTGAAACCTGCTGATGAGCAATGGCTGGCTTACCGGGGATGTGTATTACTCAGGAGGCAGTGGTTTGCTAGAGGACTAACTACAGTCCTCTGGCAGCGGGTTAACCTAGGGTCGGCAACTCTTGAGGGAAGGAGCCCTTTAAACTCGTAAGTGCAGGGAGAAAGTTTTTGCTGTAGTTCAGGCTATCTTTCTAAATTACCTTTTCTTTAGTGCGTCGAGACCCAAGTGCACATGTGTATGTGTACCTTAGATTTGGAGCTGTGTGCGGTCTCCTGATGGTATCTTTAGAACTGCTGACAATTAAAAATGATGAGTACTAGGAAATTTTGTTCTAGCAAGAAGGTATATTTTGCAGAAGCCCTGCTTATATGCAGATGGTACGAGCATTTCGCCTATTCTAGTAACTTGATAAGCAACTGTTACAGGGAATTTCTTGCTGATGCCTAGCTAAAATCTAAAAGAAATCAGAAGTAATTCCTTTGGCAAAACTGATTCTATAGCACGGTTTTTATTATGCTACCTCTGCCTATATTCCAAATTGGTGAGTATTACAAAAATATCTAGATAATGGGGGAGTAATCAAAAGTATTATATTGCCATAAAATAGAATTTAGAATATTTTATGATACTGGAAAGAACAGGTACTATAATTGTGGGTCAAGGTCAGTACCTTTTAAAAATGCAACACCAGCATAAAATATTAGCTGGATAGATGTGATCTCTTGATTTCTTACCATCCTTGTTTTAATACTGTCAAGTGAGACTGTGGCAGTCGTAGTTGGAGGATAGACGGGAAGCATTGGTACATAAAACGAGATGTTGCGTTGTTTCCAGCTCATCTTGGTGCCTTCTGTATGTATGTGCTACAAGTAAGAAGAATGACTTTCATGAGGTTATTGGTAGTAAGAGCTCTTTGAGGTTGTTTGTGGGATGTGAAAACAAAACATGATTCTACTTCTGACCTGACATATTAAAACATACTGACGGTCACCTAGGAAGTGCCACAAGAACCCTGCTAATTTAGGGTGCTGATTCCTGTTAATTCAAGGGCTTGTTGGCTCCTTGGCCATGAAGGTGTTGGAAGTTGTTTTCTGACCTAGATCTAGAGCATCTAAGAGTGCTGCTGGCCTGGACTGTTTCTTGTCAACAGATTAAACTTTAAAAGTATTTTGAAGTAGTTTATATTGTCAGAAGGTCTCTTTGGGGTTTTGACTCATTTTGGAACTAGATAAGAAAATGCTTATTGCTGAGAAAGAATTACTGAAGAAATAGTGGCAAATTCTACCACATATACTTACGAAGAGCATAATTTCTCTATGCAGAAAGCTCAAGGCCATGAGGCAATTTCATGTCTGCATAAAGGTGAAAAGCAGTACAGCACTTCCTAGGAATTTTATAGCTTTAAGTCACTTTTCTCCCATCTGAGAAATTGAACTCCCATCTGTGCATTGAAAGATCCTATCATTCAAACTTAGCAAAGCTGCTAGAAAAAACAATATTTGAGTATAAATAAGAGGCAGGCATTTTTTCTGGAAGGAGTCATAAATTTTGGATTTTTTTTTTCAGTCCACTAGTTTTGTTACTCTTTCAAGCACATTGGAAACCCAGTCTTTTTTTCCTCCTTCTTTAAGATATGGTCCTGAGCAGAAAAGTGTGTGTGGGAGCTGAGTACATATTTAAAATGATTTTCAGTTCATCTTACACATACGAGTTTAGTATATTTGTTTGTAAAATTAGAAAAGCAGTCATGTAAGTCACTCATATTTATGTAGCCTTCATTATCAGCAAATCTGGTAGGGTTTTACTGTAAATTATCAGGGTACATTTTTCAGTTACACCGTCTTCTTTAGGACTCTGGAAACTTTGACTATAAACTAACCAGGACTGAAAAGACTTTCCCAGTGCCATCAGAAGGGAGTTGTTTGCCATGGTTTAAAAACGTTTTATACCTTTTCAGCTTAAAAAGCCAACTGATTGAAATGAACCTGTCTAAAGAATGCATCCAGATACAGGCCAAGTGGTAGTTGCAATTTCAGGGTGTTTAGTTTAGAGTTTAATGAAACTTAATAAAGTTTAACTGAGTGGTTACTTATTTTCTTTTCATCTGGTTTGCTGCTAGGTGTGCCTCCTACTGCATCTCCTTTGCCTAAGGTTATTCATTTATACAGCTAGAAGACGTTTTATGCAAATTTTCAGAGACAAATCTGATCAGGTTTTTGTTGCTTTTAAAACACATTAGAATTTTTTTAGATTTTATTTCTATTTTTAGTTTTTTTCATCAATTTATTAATCATTAAGAGCATACTTACATAATTCTGAAGTTTCAACACCCTCCTGCAAGGTTTCACATACTCCACATATCAATATAAAGTGATTGTGTAAGTTATCAGAATACTTCACAGTATTTGATAAACATGTGCACAAAGGTCATGTCTGGTATCTCTCTGTTGTTTTAAATTATGTCCTAGGAACTTCCATTTTTTAAACATGAATTAAGTAGTAGAATGAATACACTGCATGAATGTGACAGAGACTGTAAAATGCAGTAGTAGCCTTTGACTTTGTCAAGAGAAAAGGTGTAAAGATGTGAATTTATCATAAGCTAGAAGTGGTCATTTTATACTCACACTCAGGTTTGTTTGCCTTTCCTGTTGACCTGCATATTTCCATTGTATTCAAACCCCATCGTTCATTCTTGAATTATGGTTCAAAGGTCTATCTCCTCTAAGTCTATAGAGCAAACCCTTTGTTCCAAAGAAAAGTTTTTTGTTTTCCTGTTGTGAATACCATAGATTTGAGTTCCACATTGCTATATGTATTCATATTAGAACCTTGATCACTCTTGTTGTATAAGTTAGGTTTTTCTATAGGCTCTTCTTTGGCATCTTTTTTTTTTTTATTTTATTTTTAGTCCTGGTTCATGAACCTTAACTGCAGGACTGCATAGTTTCTGCTGTTCATTCCTTACTTGTTTGGTTTTTTTCTTTTGGTGTTACGTATGGTTAGCTTAGCAGCACTTCAGTACCTTCAGCATACACCAGATTTCTTTTTTTGTTCATGGGTATCCTCTCCAAGTGAACTTCAGTTTCAAGCTCTTCCTTCTGTACAAATAGAAGATAAAATCTGTTTCTTGTAAAATGCTTAGAAAGTTATTTTTTAATTGTGTACTAGGCGTTGTAGTGAAATCGTATATATGAGATGCTGACTCACAATAATAAATACCACACAAATGTAAATACAACCATAGGATTTCAAAAATTTCAATTTTAAAAAGGCAGGAAATCAATTTTTACTTGGAAAATGCTGACCACACAATCATAGAATGGTTTGAGTTGGAAGAGACCATGAAGATCATCTCATTCCAACCCCCCTGCCGTGGGCAGGGACACCTTCCACTAGACCAGGTTGCTCAAAGCCTCATCCAGCCTGGCCTTGAACACTGATTTATAAATTCCATATGCTATATATTTTATTTGCTTGCTCAAGCAGAAATATACATAGTATGAAAGAGAGAACTTAGAAAACACTCTGTTTGTCAACTGATACATTGTCAGTAGGAAACATGTGAAAGGGTAAACTGAAATGTTACTGCTTTGTAAAAGCAGGCAGTTGACTCTTTCCAAATTTTCGTGTATTTGTCCTCTTGCAGTTCCTAACTACATTCATTGCTGAATATCCCTTCTGGGAAGAGAGTTGTGCTTAAATGCTTGGGCCACTTTGTATTATAATCTGAAAGATATTTAATATAATCGGCAATGTAAACTTAGAATTTCTTTCTTTTTCTTTGGTAACTACTGGGTTTTATCAGCAGAAAAATTATTTGATATCAGATACAGAAAGTTTAAAATACAGTGTTATTTTTATTTCAAGTCAAGCGTGCAATTGTACGTAATTGTAAAATGCGAAATTTGTGGAGCAGTCCTAAAAAAATTGCTAGAAATACAGTTAAATGGAGATTAACGTATAAGGCATCTAAGATATACATCATCCTGAAAATTGCCTCCTCTTGAAATATCTTCAATTTCCAGGGTTTCTACTGTCAGAAGGTGTAGGAGGCAGGTACTGATGTTCAAAGATTTCTTTTCAAAATCCATGCCTCCACACTGCAATCAGGTAGCAACACTTTACACAGAAACTACCCTTCCACTGCAGAAATATCTTCAGTCTGTGTCTCGATCTTTTCAAATGACATAAACACGATGCCCTTTACTCAACAGTGGTTAAATTAAACACAAGTTTTTCAGTGCACAGAGAAATCTCCTTTCAGTTAGGATCAAAACCTGCTCCATTTCCTCTTTCCATGCTTTGATATGTTAATTGAAACTCCATGATGCAAAAACTGATGTAGTAAATACAATGAGCATATGCTTAAGATAACTGCAGCAAATATTAGCTTTATTTGCTTAAATAGTGTTGGAAGCTTTTACTCACAGTGCCTGAACTTTGACACTGCTGTTTGGACTCTCCAGTTCCAGTAGGCTAGATTTTGAATTACCACACACAGAGCTTTTTTTTGATCCTTTGAGTTGAAGGATTGCAGAGTCAATCCTTTCACCCTAAGTAAGTGAGAGAAGCATCTCATGTCACTAGAATCCATGCAACTGGATCACAGGTTTCTTCAAGTACCTAACCTGCTTCGTAAAAGAGCTGAACATAGACCATTTAAAAGACTGGTAGGGCAGATGTAGTCTGTTAAAGGCAATCCCAATTCTAGGGAAAAAACACACAGAAATATTTCTATTTAGACCCACTTGAAATATTTTTTTGAGAGGGAGAGAGAGTTTCAGAAGGATAAATCAGTTCTTACCTGTTAGGCTCGTGTATCTGTGTGATGGGACACTGAGGGAGATAATGGTGTAAATGAAAGGCTGGTAAACCAATGTGTCCTACCAGTCCTGCTTTTTGCTACTATGTTCTTTTAGGTTGAGTCATTCCTTTCAGTGTTGGATAATACTTCGGCCCATTTTTTGTGACTTCTTCAGTTACCTTGAATTCCCCAGGGTCCCATAGAAGCTCCTTTCTTCATCCTTCTTTGATGCTTCTTCCAACTGATCATGTTCACTTGTTCTTGGGGAAAGTAGCAGTCATACAGCCTCTGCAAAGAATTATGCTTTTCAGGAAGACCACATTACACCCTTTCCTCCTTTTTGTTGAGCTGCAGTCTTGTAATAAAATGTTCAGGCTACAGTATTTTTGTGGTGAATTTTATAGAACTGAACTAGATGCATATTTTTTGTAATGCATATACAGGAGCGTCTTTTTTTTGTTACAAGTTCTAGCTAGAGTAATGTGTCAGAAATATTCAAATGTGTCAGAGCACATTTTATTACTGTGTTGGAAAGAAAAAGAAGAGAGTGCTACTTGCTTTTGTATGTGGTTCTTCACATTGCAATTTTGGCTCTGGTTTTTACCTTGAAATGAAAAAAGACTTAGGAGTGATAGTAAAAAAACTACTTGACTGCACACAGTCATGATAAAAGCCACAGTTGCTTGTACATTCATTTTTAATCTTTTGATGTTGTGTAGTGAATGTAATATGTATCAAGACCATGCAGATTATATATTTTTATTTTTCTGTTAACACTATATTTGCCGTTTAAAAAATCTGTAGAAAATAGAGCTTGAAGGTTTTGTTGTTTTATGTTTGTTTATCAGGAAAAGAAGAGGCTGAATAGAAATAAGTATAGGGTCTGTTCCCAAATTACTTAAATACTTAGAAATTTGCTCAATGATAAACACGTTGGCCTTGAGTGGACCAATCTTTGCATCCAAAACGTAACAAGCATGTGAACCGAAGATTCTAAGGCTTCAGAGGTTAGAAAAAAAATTAAAGAAACCAAGAAACCAACTAACTAATTAGGACAGGGTAGGTTAGGGATAGGACAGGGTGTAGTTGGTTGAAAAGGGAGGTTGTTCTAGCTTCCACAGATCGGAGGTTAAAAAAAGAAGCTTAGAATGCAGAAAGCATCTATTTACCATGAGGAGTCTGGTCTCTTAGATGAGGCCATGCATGAGATGACACCTGCTGTCTAGCTGTTGTGGCAGTATCCTCTTGCACCAAGAATGCTCCTGTAGTAAAGTGACTCTTTGTAAGGATTGGAGGAAGCAGTTGTTGGTAGTGGGAGGTACAAAAGATAAGGATAGCTATTTTAAAATATTGTCAACAGTAGTTAACTGGCATAATAAGCAACAGAATGAAGAAATAATTTACAAGTACTTCAGTGCTAGAAACCCAGAAAATAAGATGTGGAGCTAGGCTGCTTGTCATCAGATGACAATCCTGACACATTAGGTGTCTCAGTGATCTGGAGGAAGGAAGGTAATCTGTGTGGTAGAGTGTTGCCTGGGTACTCGCTTTGCAGGAATGGCAGAGTAGGATTACCCAGTGAGAGAGTCGCACTGTATGAAAAGGATTATTTAAGTGTAATATCAGGCAGTTATTACAGGAAGAGGGAGCACTGTGTAATGCTTTTGAATAAAACACCTATATTTTAATAAGGATAAATAAGCAGCAGAGAGATTGTATTGCTAATCTTTTAATCAGGATGCTGACAGTGAGACAGAAATGTGAAGTGAGATTCGACAAGTTGTGAAGGACAAGCTGTAATCGGAGAAGTTTGCAACTATCCACACAGAGCCTGCATCATTACCTTGCCAAGACATGATGTAGGGATACATCAATACATTGTTACTTCAATACAATGAGAAACACAGAATTGTGCAGCTTAGAAGGTACCTCTGGAAACGGTCTTGTCAAACCTGCTGCTCAAAGCTGTGGCAGTTTGGGAAGGTTGCTTAGGATCTTGTCCAGTTTTGACAAAGAATAGACAAGGACGGAGATTTCAGAGTCTTTCTAGGCAACTGTTCCAGGGTCTGACCAGCCTAATGAGCAATTTCTATTTCTATCTAGTTGGAATTTGACCTATTGCAACTTGTGTCCATTAGCACTCATACCATCCACTGAGATCCTTATGGGAGAAGTCAAACTCCATCTTTTTGACACTCTTCCATTAGGTAGACAGCAATAAAATCTTCCATTCTCCGAGGACTCAACCCAGGTCTTTCACCCTGTCATCATAAATCATGTGCCCAAGCCCTGACCATTGTGGTACCCCTTTGCTAGACTTAACCTAGTAGGTCAGTCCCTTTCTTGGAGGAGCCCAAAACTATACACAGCCACACATGCAGGCTCAAAAGGGCTGAATAAAATCAGTTTTGTAAACCAATGATTATACTCTTGCCTATACAGTCCGTATCTTGTTAGTCTTTGCCACAAAGGCATGTCACTACCTAATTTTCAACGTGTTGCTCAGAAGGAACTCACTTTATCTGCAAAGCTGCTGTCTAGCCAGGTGGTCTTCTAGAATGTCCTGTTGGTGAGGGGTTATTCTGGCAGAACTTTGCTTTTGGTGAACTTCATGAAGTTCGTATCAGCCCATTTTTTTCTGCCTATGAGGACTCTGAGCAGTAGTCCAGCCCTCTTGTGAGTGTATCAGTTGCTCCCCTCAGTTTGATATTGTCTGTGAACTTGCTGATAGGCACTTAAACCCATCTTTGAGGTTGTTAATAAAGACATTAAACAGTACTGGCTCTGGAATAGATCCCTGAAGGATGCTTTTAATTGCTAGCTGCCAGTTGGACGCCACACCATGGATCATCAACCTTTCAGCCTAACAGATCAGCCAATTTCCCAGCTACCTTATCTGCTTTTCAATTCAGATCTCAACTGTTTGGCAATAAGGTCAGAAATAATCTCAGATGCTTTGCCAGATTCAAGGTATACACCACTGCCTGCTCTCCCTTTATGATTACAGATAGTCATCTCCTCACAGAGGTGGTCAGGTTGGTAAAGCAATGTTTTTCCTTGGTAAATCCATGCTAGCTGTTTCCAGTCATATGCTTGTCCATTAGGTGGCTGGGCATGATTTCCAGAATGATGTGCTCTGTTGCTTTCCTAGGAGAAGAGGTGAGGCATGTATTTCCCCACATCTCATCCTTTATAAAGATAGGTCCATGTCATGTTTGCCTCTTCTTTTTTTTTTTCCCCCAGTTAAGTTTAAATAGTAGCAGAAGAGAGTGGAACAAACTAGTTGGCCTGGGGATTTTCATTTTGCAGAAGGGAAAAACACATAAATATGAAGCAACCAGTCAAAAAACCTCCAACACCCCCAAACACTAGAACAAGCAGTACAGAAAGCCTATGAACAGTTGGCAACTGTTAAGAAAGGTAATGTGGCTGAAACCCAGCTGAAATACATCCTACAATACAAACCATGAAATTACGTATGTAAAAAAGAACAAAAAAAACCCAAAACCAAAACAAACCCAACAACAAACCTCACCCCAAAACAGTCTTAAAAATCTTTTTAAAGACTGGGGAAGTTTTTGTGGTCCTAGAGAGAAAAGGTCAGCAGTTAAAACTGATGCTTGCGTTGTTGAGAACAGGTAGACCAATAAACAGTGTCAGGAAAAATGCAAGTGGAAAGCTGAAAAGGCTGAAAAGGTCTTGAAGAGTGGTTGTCAAAGATGCTTAAGCTGTGACATGAAATTTTGCTTAAATAAAGTGAAAAAGAAGCTAGTTAGGGAATTCATTTAATGATAACAGGTGTAAAAGGATACCCTTGGCATACAAAGACCTAAAAGAACAACAGCTCAGTGAATCTTTGCATCAATCTTACCTATGCCAAC
This sequence comes from Eurypyga helias, assembly GCF_000690775.1. NCBI lineage: Eukaryota > Metazoa > Chordata > Aves > Eurypygiformes > Eurypygidae > Eurypyga > Eurypyga helias. Next base: position 17,582 of record NW_010225286.1, on the reverse strand, counting down.
TACTCATGTATTCTTTGTAGCAGATAGATTAAAGGTGTTAGATCTGTTTGAAGAAACTGTACGGCAGTTATGAGGTCAAGCAGGTAAGTTACTTGTTAATATCTTGACGTTAGTATCACCCCCTCCTCGGGGTGTGACGAAACCGAAGTATGGAATTACTAAACTGTAACCTCATTATAAACAGCCGCAGTGCTGGTTGCCACGTGCCGCTGGCACGTTGCCACTTAACTCCCATCTACGAAGTGGGCTGCAGGGGGAGCTGCAGACCAGGGAGCCTGGCTGCATCCACACTTGGGAAGTTGGCAGTCTGTCTTAAGGAAAAAGGGGAAAATAAGGGGAAAAAAACCAACCAACCAAACACAAAACAGAACACAAACGGAGAGGGAGATCACTGGGCATACATCAACAGAGTTTTGTTGGGGAAGCATCAGTATGGCTTCTGGAAAGGGAAATCCTGCTCCATTAACCTGCTGGAATTGCAGAAGGGTGACAGTAACTGTGGGTAAAATCTGATCTGTATATTCCAATTGCCTTTAACAAGGCTTCACGTGAAAGGTTATGAAGAAATTCCAGTTCTGCGGGATTGGGGGAAAGGTCCTGTTAGCAACAGAAAACCGTTTAAAGCAAAGGAGATAAAGGGTAGTGCTTAGGTGCCACTTTCAGGATGGCAAATTAGAATTAAGCTGCAGAAACAGTTAGACTTGTGCTCTCTTCTGAGTAGCATCTGCTTTTGCCTCTGCTGGAGGCACAGCACTGATGATGGATGGACCCAGCAGTGGTCTAACCCAGTTGGGCATTTCTAGCATTCAAGCAAGCCAGTCATTGACTTGTACGGGTTGCTGTTACACATTGTAATTTCTTATCTAGGTTTTCCCAAAATATTTCCGTCTTAGATGCATCATAACTTAAGTTGGAGACTATTTCACAGACTAATTAATTTATTTGGATGTGTTTCAGATGTTCAGACTAGAATATTCTTTTACTTACATAATTTTATTTACTTCTGCATGTCTTTCTTCACCCTTAAATAAATCTTTATGCAAAAGTTAAATCTTTTAAAAAAATCTTGGCAATTGTCATTGTATGCTTGTCACTTAGAGTGTAGGGAGGCAGTATGTGTGTATATATATGGGTGAAAACATGTTAATTCACATAATGTTTTTACACTTGAAAAATAACATGTTCAGAAGATAGAGGTTGAAACAAGAAGGGATTCGAAAATATCCTTAATTCACTCCCTTTTATTCCTGTAATATTGAATACAGTCTTTCATTATAGTAACAGGGAGTGTATTTTCAAGGAGGCATTTTGCCATTCAGTGCAGAAAGTGAACATGCTTTGAGGAGTTAGGACAGTTGAGGCAAAGGCCACTGTAGTCTGTGTTACAGAAACTGATGATGACTGAGGCATGGAGAATGAAAGAACAGCAAAGAAAGTAAACCAGGGAAGGCAGCTGAGTGATCCTGAAAATCTCTGGGGTCTTGTATGTCATGCAAAGCAAGTTACTTTAACTTTTCACATTTCTCATTTTCTTTATACTTCATGTGAGGCTGTGGGGCATGAATTGCAATGTTACAGCTGAGTCAGAGAGGCATTAAACACATAATGTGCTTTAAAATACTGTGTATACTGAAAGACCTTTTCTTTTAAAACTTTCCTTAAGGTAGCAGATATGTTGCTCCGATTTTCTTTGTGCCTTATCTCAGAGGGATTTTGTGAAGCATAAATTTCCTGCAAGGCACTTAGGTGCTGCTGTTCAGAGTACAACAGAAATGGCTTTGAGAAAATTAGTAATCCAACCTTCAGAACAGTGCTAGAATAATGTGTATTTGTAGAGGACATGAGGTTGTATTTTCAGCAAAATCTGTATATTAAATGACTACCTTCTGTTCTGTGTGCTGTGTCCCAGGCTAAAATAGGTGGGGATCTTACTGCTAAAATAGTGCACAACCTTGTCATTAAAACTTACATCAGAAAATGAAAGTATAAAAGAACCACTTTAATTAATTAATTAATTTGCTGGTTAATATTACGGTAGTAATATGGTAGTAGATCAGGGCTGGAAAAGTGGAAGAGAGATTTTGTTAATAAGTTTTTCAAATAGTCACTGGAAAAAGGAATGGTAAGATATACCTGCACATGGTTGGCTGTTGGTTTCCCCTGAGAGCGAATACCTATTTTCCTCTTAACAGGGTTCCACCTCCTACCAGTCTTCTTTTCATCTCAGGCATTCCCTTACATAAAAAGGACCGTCTGAAACTTCTTAGTACATGTTACAACCAACATTGTATCTGAATTCTGTACATTCAGATTTAGAAATTGTAATCAGCTGTTGTATAAATGACTCTTGTGTTTTAAGTATGCTAAGTACAGTCAAATTAGGACTAATTCTTGGGTGTTGACAACTTTTACCCCAGTTATATATTGTTATGGTTTGGGGTTGGTTTTCCAATGGTTTTAGTGGCATCTCTGTGATTGTTCCGTGGTTCTTATTTTTCATTTTCTCTTTTGTAGACTGAAACTTCAAGAAGAATTGAATGAGATGAAAGTACACCAAAATGTGGGTAAGTTCACAATGTAGGAGTTTAATTATGTTTACAACAACAAAGGAAAGGTGTAGTATTTTATATGTGTATGTGTAGTCTATCCTCTGGCTTGATTAGGTATTGGTCATGTTTGTCAGGAGGAAGTACTGAATAGCTTTGGTGATTTTCCATATAATTTTTCACAACCCTTCTGGTGAAAGATGAAGGAGGTCAGGGGGAAAGGAAACTCTTCTCCTGCCATTCACAATTTTTTTTCCATTCTGATTCAGTTGTCCCAGGTGTCTTATTCACCATTACTAATTATTTTGCAATCGTTATCAAATCTAAATTCACTATTCATGCTATTCATCTCATTATTAGTGTATGAATGTAAAGAATGCGTTGGCAGGTACTCATTCCATTTCCTCCAAAAGCAGTAAAGTGGGTCCATCTACTCCTGTTCAGAAAAATAGCAAGTGACGTTATTAAAAGAAGGTAAACTGTTGGCCTGCTATTTGTTTGAAGACTTCTTACACTATGAGACTTCTGAATCTACCATGTCCCCAGCTTGTGTGTGAGAATGGCATTCTCTTCTTGTCTTCACAGTGGTTTTTCCCACTTCGCATATCTTTGGGGGTGTGGGTCACCACCATGGGAGTCAGTGGCTTTCTGTATCATGGCACCTCCTGTCTGTCGGGAGAATTCTTTGCCTGGCACATACCAAAGGCAAAAATGTCTTCTCATTTAATGCTTCATATAGGTACTCTATGAGTGACTAATACACAGGTCTGGGTTATTTTGAAACTGGTAGGTTTTTTCTCTGTGTAAGAAGGCTTTCTGCAAATACTGATAGTGAACTGCAGTATCATAGTTAAGGTAGCATTTTGGCAGCAGTATTGAACTAACTCATAATCAAATTTGGTGACTAGTAATCAGGAATTAAGTCTTACGTTCTAAAGCTGGCAGTTAACTATGTTTTCTCAGTGAGACTTAAGTATACTTCTGTAAGACCATGCCAATTTGATGACTGAAGATACTGGGCTTTATGACTTGTGGGTCTATTCCTTGAGGGAGAACTTGGTATTTTTTTATGTATGATAGGTAAAGCATATGTCTTGCTGAACAGACTGATATGAGGAATCTTCCAGCTATCACAGACAGAGAGTTATAGGCAATGCTGTATCGTTGGCTCCCAAACCAATTCCTGTGAACAATTAAATAACAATTAGGAGGGAGAAGGGGGCTGAATAGGCCATTTGTTTTCTGCTCAACAGAAAGGGTTATGCATCAGTGACCTTTGGCTTTTCTTTAATCTATGTTGCTTATGACTTCTGTGACAATACTGGACATGTATATTCTTTTCTGTTTTGCAGTAGTGTTCTTTATTCTCTGTTTATAATATGTTTATTTATAGACAGAGTTTAAAATTGTGTTTTAATACATCCACATAATAAACATAACACCTTGTATGCTTTGATCAGTTTCTTTGACTATGGGAAATGATTTTTCTTTTCAGTGGAGTGCAGTAAATGCTGATATAAAAGCTACAGCAGACATTCAAATGAGTGAATATTTAGAAAAAGATGAAAAGCATGTTCATATTATCTTTGTGTGTTACTTAAAGAATGTTGTAAATGTATGCAGTACCACTGTGCTGGGGGACTGTAGTCTGAAACAACATGGGAACTAACATATTAATATCAAGGTAAAGGTACATATTCCCCAGATGCATAGTTTTACCTTTTTCAGCTTTTATTATCTTTAGAATAGTGTTCCATTTATTTCATGAATACAGAAGTATTAATTGGCCATGACATGTTCCAAAGACAAAAGAAAGGTCTAATTCACTCTAACAAACTTGTTAGTCACTGTTTATATCAAGAGGATTGTGAATCTACAGAGAGTAACACTGTTTTCTTCTAGACTTGCTTTGTTTATAAATCAAAAGTTTTTAAGTGACTTGCAGTGTCTGCTTGTAGTTTCAAATGATATTCCTAAAGCAGACCCTCCATCATGTAACACAGATGTTTATCCCTTAATTCCTGAAGTTAATTCTAGGGGAAGAAGGACAAGAAAAAAATATGGATATTGTGGTGTTTTTACAGTATTGCAATTTTTTGTTCTTTAACGTAAGATTTCACATTCTAAGAAGAAATCCTTCTGAGGTCTGCAATTGCTCAGTTCTGTGAGCAGTGGGCAATTTGTCCGTGCTAAGCTCTTGGTTCAAATATAAAAAGAATGTATTTTACTTAGGCTTTATTTCTGATTTACAGTAAGTATTATTACTTCTAAACTTTTTCTTAGCATACTTCTCTATGAATAGGTAGAATTTTTTACTTGTCTTTTTTTTTTTTTTGGGGTGGGATTTCTAGTACCTTAAGTGCATAGATGTCTGAGAGTGATGCTTAGAATCATGTTCACTCTCATTAGCTGTATCAGTTTCTAATTGTTATGAATCCACTGTATTACAGTGGAATGATTTGTGTGATGTATCTGGTGAAGTACATGATCTTTTACTTAACAAAAAAAGGGGTTTAAAGTTTTCATCCATCGTAATTCTGTTACTGTTTGCTTTGTTCACCAATCACTCTGATCCTCCTAGCAGGGGACAAGACCTAGAGAACAAAACTGGGAGTGACTGTGTAGATAAAAAGGCAATGAATTCTGCTTTTAAGGCATAGAGGGAATAGTCTATAAAAGAATAAAAATCAGAATGAAAGTACAACGTCTTTAACCTGCAGATCTATTGTACCTTTGAAAAGGTTGTACTCTGAAAAAAACGTACTGTGATGCTACAAAGATTCATAATTGTGTGACAGAACACTTTGAAAAGGGGTCACTCTTTAGAAACTGACCAAAAGGCTTGTCATGAAAATAGACCACATTATAAATAATTGTGGAAGTAAAGAATGCATTTTCTTAAAATGTCTAGGTATTGTTATAGTGAAATACTAGGTGTCACAATTTTATTTATTGTCTGATGGAGATATATTATTTATTTCTTGGTAGAGCCACTTTTTAAACGTAGTGAAGACAGTGGAGTCATGAACAATACTCCAAAAACGAATATGGAAGAATTTTCACATCAGATGTTACAGAAGGTAAGATACTAACCCCAGCAAACAGATCTAAATCTTAATACAAGGATCATATATTTATGCCTGTACTCATGGATTTACGCCACGATTTTCCTTTCCTAATTCAAAAATAGTGATTTCCAAAATTTTGCCAGACATTAATTTTAATGAAGTAGCTGTGAATATATCATGCGAGATTAAAATGGTTAATGTCAGAGAAAAATATAAGAATATTTAGAGATATAATGTTAAAAACTAACAAATTATCTAAATTGGAAGTAACATATGCTGAGCAGTTTATCATTTTTAAGTTCAGAAGTCTTCATTTCTTTTGCTGAGTATTTAACTTTACATGGTATCAGGTGTTAATCTCCATAGAGCTCTTCCTACATAATAAAATTGATGCATAATAGTGATAAATCCACCTTTTGTTGTATTTAAAATTTAGTACAACATTGCATATGCAAATATTTTTTACATATGTGGGTTTATCACTCTTTTCGCAAGATAGCACCGTATGCATTTAGTGTTCGTTGGCTTAGCAAATGTGATGAGTAGTTAATCTTTACTGCTCAACATTCTACAAGTTTTACCTCATACTGTAACAAGCTGTTCTTAACTAGTTGCTATTTGTATTGATATTTGTAATATACACGAGTAGTTTAGCATGTTAACAGGTGTTCACTTAAGAGGGCTCACTTGTATTTTACCATATGTTTTGTTTGCTGCAAAGAAAAGATATCCTTCAAACAGTATCATGTCTTTTGTTTGGCATTTTGCAAAACAATATTTGTTTAATTACTTATAAGTCTTTAAAAGCATGCTTAAATTGAATAAACACAGATCTGTAACTTTGAATGTCAGGTCAGGTATATATATTTATTTTTTATTTGTGAATTAACTTGTAGGAAGTATGGTAATTTACAGCAGATGATGTGATTGCATATACTTGTAACACTTGCCATATGGTCAGGCAATGAAGGCTGTCATCTCGTTATTACTGAATGACAAACATCATGTTAAAATAATAACACACAGAATAGGAAGTGCTCACATTCATTTATCTTAAGGTAGAGTGAGTAATTAAAATAATATGAATGGTACCATCTGAAATGTCACACAGTTTATGCTTGCTTATCATCTATATTTCAGAACTATAATTTTGTTTGCCAGGTACTACATAATTTTTATCTCTACGGATATACAGAGTTATCATAGTACCTTAGGGATAGGTGTAAGAAGCTATTCATTGTTTGTTTCCTTCCAGCTGTCATACATGACTTTAAGTGCTAGTGAGTGCAAAAGGTTGCTTTAAAGAACTGAGAAAATAATAGCAGAATCTCAGTTTAGGAAAGTGGTTGAAGAAAGGGAGAGGGAAGTACAAAATATGGTTATAATCATAAACCTTGGTTTCACGGAGGCATCTGGAAAAATCCCTTTTATTTGTAATTTCATCCAATAATATTATGTAGCCATAAGGCAATCTCTCCTCATTGTGGGAGTTACGAATTTCTGTAAAGGAAAGTAGCAATTGATAGGCATGCATATTAAAGGTTTGCTATTAAACTCACAAATTCAATATCAAATTCACAAATGTATAGGAAGTTTGAGCAGCTCTTGCCCTGAGTTACTGTGTACATTAAGACTTCTTATTTATCTGAATTTGCAAAGTAGTACCCACTTTGTAAATAATTCTGTAAGTTTTAAAATAATTTAAATGCATTGGCAAAATATCCTTGCAAAAGCATCTAGCATTTCTATATGCTCTTCAGTATGTCAGTGTCAGTGCAAGTTTTGACATTTCTTATTGTTACAAAATTATGGAATTGGCCAGTATTTTACATGGTGAGTAGCTGAAGTTGGCCATGTGCATTCTACTATAGCTCCCTGAAAAATAGTCTTTTCTACCCATGTCCAGAAAAATCTAAATCACCTGGCTCTTCCACTAGTGAAAGAGCAGGGATAGAGCTTGTACAAAACCAACAAAAAATATTTCTCCAAAATGACTACATGGTTACTTAGCACAAAACTCACTCTGATGCCCACTGCAGACTACTGGGGAAATCTGACAGACTAGATGCTCATTTTACTATCTGATAAAATTAAAATTACCCCTTGTTTCTTGCAATTGTTGGCCTTGATTGTAACTTTAAGCAAATATTCCACAACGTGGATAATCAGTTTATTGTTAATGGCCTTGAGTATATGTAAAACTTAAAGGACTTAATGAACAAAGCATATGCATACTATGTAGGTAGAATATGACTTTTGAAAATATATATGAGAGGCTTGTAAAGTGGCTGCATTGGAATAGGTGTGCTGGTTTTAGCTAGGATAGGTTTTCCCTTTCTGTGAATAGAAAATACATTTCAGCCTTCATATTCTTTAGGTGCTGAGCTTCTGATATCTCTCGCTATGATTTATTTGGGGTTTTTTGGAAGATCAAATTAATATTTAATTTTTGTGTTTACAACACTTGAAAGAACTTGTTGATTTAGATAGCTAGTGCAAATTTGTCCATATTTCAAAATAGTTTTCCTTCTGAAAATGTTTTTTTAAAATTCAATTAGTATGTATAACCAAATCAGTAATGAGCTCAAGATGCATTGGGAAGGTTCATTAGCATACTTAAACTTCTGTGTCACTTTGCCTGGAATTTTAACTTCCTTTACCATCTGCCCTTTCTTCAACAGCTGTATTATTGCAGCTAAAATGTTTTCATCTGCGCTGCGTTGGAATTATTTTTTAATTAAGGGCTATAGATTGCTTTTGTCCTTGTGCTTAATGTAATATTATTGTCATATAATAAATACATTTGAAAGCATAGGGTTTTTTCTACTGGATAGGCTGAAATACTCTGAATGATAAAGTTGCTTTTGTTAGGTACAGCTAATAGAAAGAAGATTCAAAGCTGTTGCAGGGGAGTTGAAGAAAGAGAAAGAAGTGAATAAAGCTTTATTGAAGGAGAAAAATGATTTGAAAGCATCTTTGAAAGTGCAAAACGAAGATACAGAAACCAGAGAAAGAGAGCTGGAAACACTACTTAAGAATATTTATAAAATAAAAAAAGACAAAGCAGATCTTCAGGTAGTGATTGATAAGCAGGAAAAAGAAGCTGCCTCTTTGAAGAGTCAAGTGGCAGAAGCTAACAGGTTGAGAAATGAAAATGAATATTTGCTGAGTCAAGTGCAGGAGCTGAAGGGTTTGCTGGATGAAGCCAAAGCAGCGGCAACCTCTGGGCAATGTAATTGCAAGATAACAGACACCAAGGTTAAATTAAAAACAGCCAAGAAAAAGAGCTCTTTGGGACATCATGGAGCTTTTCTCAAACAGTCCATCAAGGTTATGAGTAATGTATTTGAGAACTTCAGTAAGGACGGCTGGGAGGATGTGAGTGAAAGCAGGTACGGCTCTCATTAACTTAGCTCTGTAGAGGGGACACTATGCATATGTAAAACACTAGCAAATGGAGATTGAATTTCAACTACTGTTGATTTGGTATTCAAAAAAAATACTGTCAGATCCTTTGAAATATCTTGGGAGGTCTTGTTCTGAGCTTATTGACTGAAATTTGCATGCAAAATTAGCCACAACTGCATGAGTATTTGAATAGGTGCCAGGAAACCCAAAAGAAGGCAATGCTTGATTTCTTCCAGTGATGCTATTTTCATGCAGTCATGAGGCTTGAAATTGACAGTTTGGCAGGTTGATTTAATTTGCTGGCCCTTTGCATATTCACCACTGACAGCTAAGGATTCCCAGGCAAGCCTACTAAGTCGGTTTAGTTATCTTGTGACATGCCGACCCGGGAGGAGAAACATTTTTTCCCCTTAATTTAGTTAGATAAATTTTGAATGACCCATTTCAGCTTGCTAGCAGATGTCTACAAGCTGTTTAACATCCTTTAAATTAAGAACCATCCACACTAATTATTTCATGTATGTTTTATGCACAGTCATTGTACTAACTTTAATTGAATGATGGTTAAAAATCAGTGCTTTAAAGGTAATTGTTACTGCATAGATTCCCAGTCATGAGTCACAAGGCCCTCAGAAAATTGCACTGGAAAGATTCAGAAATGTTTAGAATTTTTGCTTCTGCATCTGTTTGTCCACAAGGGCTTGAGTTGGCAGTAAGCCACTAGGTGAAAGGGTATCACACCTTGTCTTTTAACACTTTTTGCTAAGAGTCATGCAAAGAGGTTTCTCAAGCTTGTATTTATCCAAAATACAGAGAGAGTGACAAAAGAGTAAAGAAAACATAATCATCTCCGTAGTGTTCATGTTGGCTTTATGTGTCATATGGAGGAAATTAACAGTGGCAAATGAAGTCCTTCTGCTGCTTCTCCCCATGCAAAGTAGGGGGCTCCTGAATACAGTACCTTGAGAGGGAAAACAGATGAAGAACCATGTAATTTGTCAGTTGTGTCATTAATATAAAGCTTGTTTTTCTTTTTAATTTGATACTGCAGATCTGACTTTACAGAAAGCATACATGTTGCAATTAGTGAGGGTTTTTTTCATTTATTATGTTTTGCTGTTTAAGAACAAAATGGAACAAACAAATTATTGCAATTTGAGCTTGAACTGAAGTAGGAAGTAATTTTATGTCTTCAGTTGTTGTGGCTATACATAAATACGACTTTTAATACTTGTACAAGTGTCAAGTTAGGGAATTCTTGTCATAGAACAGTGAACATTTTTGAAGGTAATGTTTCAAGGTGTCATTCTGAACAAGTTAGGGAAATGTCTTCATTAAGTTCCCTATGCTAATTAATAAATACTGGTCTTTAGTAGCTGTCACCACCTTTCTAGATTCAAGACTTCCATTTTTTTAAAAAGACCATTCCTTGAAAGCATTCAGGTGAGGGAAGCATGTGTGTAGTTAGAAATATCTCTGTGTTACCACAGCATCTTCAGACTATTACACTGATTTCTGTTTTACCAGTCAATAAGACATACCAATGTGTCAGGACAGGTTTTGAAAAGTATAAACATGTTTCTGTATGAACTCTGCTCTTCAATTTGAGGCCTTTTCTCTGGTTAAGTAGCCTCCATGTCTAAACCATTGATTTTTATGATGGTGCAACTTAATTTGAACTCACTTGTTCCTTTTTAAATGTCTTGGTTTAAAAAGTAACAAATCAAAATTACCTTCTGTCAAGAGATTCTTTCACAAATCCGTTTGCACAAATGGTGATGCATAGCCACTGGTGGTGTAGAAAATGGTATTTCCAAGACTGAATGTTTTAAGATAGACTTCACTGAATATCAGAAAAAGATTATAATCTGGGGCAGGTCAGTGAAAAAAAAAAAAAGCAGAAGTTAAGAGCACACTGAGTGCAAGTTTAAGGAAAAATTTGAAGTAGAGTGAATGTTTCAGGTCCATTTTCTCTGCATGGCAGACAATTTCATAGGACTAGCAAGCTTCAACAATTTAAAAGCACTCCAAAGGGGTTCTAGGCAGAAATTTCACTGGAGTGTGATTTCTGAGTTTGTCTCAGTCAACACGACAAATAAAGCTCAATTGAAACAAAATGTTATTGAGTTAAGATCTGTGCATTTGTTTGATTTCCTGTGAAAATGAAGGAAGGTAGAAGCTTAATATATCTCTGTGAGCCATTCAAAGCCTAGAAGAACCATCAAGTAGTCTTTCAAGTGTGTCACTTTTGTGTAGCAGCTGTAACAAAAGCTGTCTTTTAAGAAGCAGTTAATGACAGACCTCCATGCTTTGTAGAGTGATATTCTATTTGACAGAGTAGAACTTGATAACCAGGGATTTCTTCTTTGTATTCGTAAACATCTGTTGAATAAGTCAGCTTAGTACTGTTTGGATTTTATATTAGTTTATCTTCTTTCTTGCATGTGTTATTTTCTGTGTGCTGATGTACTGGCTGTTTGGAACTTTTAACATACAGGTTTTTTTTAATTTTCCTGAATGTGCTGTTTTAGTGACTCTGAAATATCAACACCTGAAAGTTTGGAAACGGTGATTACGAAGACAATGCAAAACATTGATGCATTGCCAGGGAGAGGTAAACAACAGAATAAAAAGCAAGTACAAGATGGTCAAAATCTCTGCAACATTGTTCATTTAGAAGGCAAAAACCAGCAGTATAATAAAAAGGTACATCATATAACTTGTTTTGTTCTGTTGTGTTGTTCTCCTGTGCAGAGTGTTGAAGTTTAATAGTATTATCACTGCTGTTCCTCTCTTAATTAATTTGAATCTTGTTGTAAACTGAAAAGAAAGTCTGCTTCCAGGTATTCAGTGGGTAGCTTCATTATGACAAAGAATATTTTCTGAACAAGTAGTCTGCAAATCTATTTGGAGGGGGCGTCAGGAGTGCAAAAGTTGATTAAATAATGTAAAGCTGCTGTAAGCTAGTCCTGCTGTCTCACAGTATGAAGAATGCTGCAGACATGAAACTCAGTCAGAAACAGGGTGACCTAACCCTTAGCAAGGAAACAGCAACATGCCCACCCCTAGCAAAATCAGCCTGAAGAGAAGGCTCTGGGGAAACCTTATTGCAGCCTTGCAGTACCTGAAGGGGCTACAAGGAAGCTGGGAGGGAGAGGGAGGGGTGAGGGGGCTTTTTTCCGGGGACTGGTAGTGACAGGACAAGGGGTAATGGGTTTAAATTGAAAGT
>NW_010225286.1:0-5208 GCF_000690775.1 Eurypyga helias | reverse complement strand
TTGGAGCAGGGTGGTCTAGTGGAAGGTGTCCCTGCCCATGGCAGGGGGGTTGGAAATAGATGGTCTTTCAGGTCACTTCCAACCCAAACCATCCTGTGATTCTATGAAAATGGTGTGCTAACTAATCAGCATGAACACCTCTGTCTGGTGTGTGCAGAAAGAGTTGTCTCCATCTTAGAAAGATGCTTTTAGCTCTATCTTTGTCCAGGAGATAATTTTTTTTGTAGAGGAAAGTGTGCTTTTAGCTTCTCCTTAACCTGTTTACATTCATTGTCTGGGATTGTCTCATTCCTAACATCTACAGGCTGTTTTCTCACAGAAAAGGGCCAGCTGGTTGTTTCCCTGGTCTTTAGAGGCTCCATACAATCTGTAACAGATGACTCATTTTTGGGCTTTTGAACAGTGTCTAATACTTTTTCCCTCCTGTGTTTGCCCAAATAACTTCATGGAACTTAAGAAACAAGCAGATACTGCTGTTTCTTAGTTCACGAAACAGGATACTGAAACACTGAACGACTTACTGCTGTTTTTTATTTAGGTCTATTCACAGAACAAAGACCTAAAAAAGTTACATTCCAAGAGGAGCAATACCTGCTGTGTCATAACATCTTATCCATCAGTTCTAAGCAAAGGTAGGAATATTATATATTTTTGGCCACTTTATAAGTAAGATTGACAAATCATTCCTGCCTGATATTTCAAAACCTCTTCTGTATTATGCAAACCCACTTATGTGCTGTTGCAGAATTTGCTTGTTTCAATTTGCCTGAGTTTATTTTCAAAGATTTAGCTCATTACTTTAAAGTGAGATTGTTGTATAAAAAGTGACTGTCAAACATAATCTTTTTGCACAATTTAATTTTTTTTTTTTAATTTTTACTAAGTTCTGCTTACTGAATCTATTTTTGTTCTTGCTTGCATCTTGTAGCCAACACAGCCAATGAAACAAAATTAACTGTATTTTGGCTTAGACCTTAAAAAAAATAATCTGTTAACAAGACACTGAAGCCTTTATTTGTAGTAATACTGTTCGGAAACTTGAGCCACCTCTAACTTCCAAGTCTTTGTTCAGTTTGCAGTGTTGGCACTTCAGAAAAAGAACAATGCAGAGCACCTAACTGAATTAATTTACCAGTTTGTTTACTGAGGAATATTTTAAAGGCTCAAACAGTGTTTAGAAGGGCCAAAGAAAAGTCAGAAATAATCTCATTTATAATGATTATAATTTCATAATGTACCATTTTATGTTTAGTGAACAGAAGAAAAAGAACTATCATTGTCCAGAAGCCAAGCTACGCTGTTACTGTACTGCAGGAAATAATTAAGTCATTGCAGCAGCAGATAGCTGTTCTACAGAATGAAAAAAAGACAGCAGTGTCTTTTCTGAAGGGACTTAAAGAAACCAATGAAAAACTAACAACTGAGCTACAGTTGGCTGATCAGAGACTTCAAAGTAGTAAACTGACAATAGAGGTAAAGTACTTTTCATTATGGTGTCTTACAATTTTCAGCTTAATTCTGTTATAATTATTTGAAATTTTGATAACATTGATTTTTTACTTAATGTGTTGTGATCAAAATTATGCAGTGTTATATATTACCATGCTTTATATGAGATTCTGAATCAGTTATTATGTACAAATGATAATGAGGCCTGATCTACTATTTTATTAACCCAGTTCATTAATCCTGCTGGAAAAAGAAGTGGTCTTCATCCTGACATTTTACCTGCATTCAAATGAGTGAGGAAACTTAGTATTTAACCTGTAATCTGAGAACTATCCTGAGAATCTGGTCAGTCCACATGGACTATCACCTACAGGCACTTTTGGAGAAACCAACTTTATCCACACACCCCAAGAGTGGAGTGCTCAAGGCAACTGGAGTTTTCTTCCAAAGGGGGCTGAGACCTGTTCCCTATCTATTTAATCCCATCTTTCTCTGTCAATGTGGAAAGCTGGAGAACAAGATTTATGAAAATAGAGACTAGTAAAGTATGGTTAACAGCCCCAGTGATGCCAGCTTTCTTCTTTACTTCAGGCTTCATTCCTTCTTAATCCTTTCCCGTACAATTACTCCTTTCTGGTTTTCCCTGTTCTCATTTATATATATATGTATTTTGTGTTAGTCTATATGCAGCTCCTCAGCTGGAATTCTTTTCTATTCATACTGCAGTGATTGGCCTGCCCTTTATAGAGCTGAATCAACAAACACTTTTGCAGTAATTGTCTCCTGTTGGTCACACACACATCCTGCTTCTAGAATTATAGTGCAACAACAGATGGACTTGCTGGAAGGAGGCAGACATTAAAAAAGAAATCAAATCCCCTCCCCCCCAAACTTGTCTGCATTTCTGTCTGCACAGAAGGCAGAAACAGTATCAGGAGCAGCACTTTTCACTTTCTTAGGGCTGGGGAACTGCTAATTTCTAGAGGAGGGAAAACCTCATTTCTGTTACTCACTTTGCATAACAATATATATGTAATGAATTGTTCAAGAAGAGTTTCCAAGGTCATTGGAACCAATGGAGATCTGCCTATCTTGCAAACGGTATCATAATGTAAAGTTTCATGGACAGTATAAAGTTCACAGAGAGTTACATGTATAATTTAGGTAAAATATTCTGCTTGCTGAGACATCTTCATGATTTGCCTTCCTAGAAGACTACACCTTAGGTATCCGTAGGAGAGCAATGTGAGAAATAAAATAAAAATGCCAGTATCAGGAAACTCTTTTAAAAAAAGGCAGCAAAATTTGTGTCAAGGTCAATGCTGCTGTAATGCAACAGACTGACTAAAAGTGAAATGGCGTGGTCTCAACACCAAACAGTTCTCTTCCACTCAGTTATTCTGGAAAGTCTTTAAATGGTCACTGGTCTGTTTTAAGGGTGGTGCATTCTAAGCAAAAATAAATAAATGGTATTGCAGGTACTCAAGGAAAAATCTTTGAGGCATGCACATTTTTTTCTTCTGAGCAACCAATTCAAATTCCCTTTTCTTACAACTAATTACTCTTCAGGTGCCATACAAGTGCTACCAAGTGGGAAATTTAGAGCAGAGGCTTGGGCTACTTGCCAAGTGAAAATTAAGGAGGTAAAGAACCTACACAGTCAGTGCAGGGTACATGCATGTTTCAGAGAGAGAACCATGATTCAGGTAGATCAGATGGTTATAAAGCATACATTTGTGTGGGGGTTTTGTGTGGTTTGGGTTTTTTCATAAGAAATAACTATCTAGAAGTGAAATTTTAAAATATTGCAAGGGAAAAAAATTATTTTTTCATTAGCAAGAACACTGGTGTCATTGCTTCTTCTCAATGCTTCTGTTACTTCAGATTTTAGAATTTTCTTGCACAGGTAGAAGGTAAAAAACAAGTGAACAAGCCATGAGAAACTAAAAGAGTGAGGCAATCTCTGGGTTTAGAGAGATTCTTACATACTTCAAGTGTCAGCATGACTAACGTCCGAAATAAGCTTCTACATGTAATCATAAAATTCTGAGTAATCTTGTGTTAAGAGTGAACTCGTGATGCTGGACTAAGGTAAGTATAGCATTATTGCAATGGTAAGCATTAACATCATGGCTTGAATGAGATGCCATGTGGCCTGAATGTAGCTAAGAAAATTAATCTATTAGCAGACCAGGGCAGATGTTTGTGCAGTCAGTCCTTTGTTATAATCCCCAAGGAATCTAGTGCTAGATCTACTCTGGATTTAAGATTTAAATGTTCCAGACGTTCATTCTGAGACAGATTTTAAGGTTCATACAACCTAAGGACTGCCTGGCATCTGTTGATTTTTCAGTATGTATGTACATTTATGGTTTTGGTGTTACTTTGCTTGAAAATCCACACTGTATGTATGTATATATTAGTCTGTCTGATTGTAAGAGTTCAGAATGCTGGATTCAAGTTATTTTTTTGTTTGGCCTTGTATACTCTTTGCAGTAATGTAGATTTCTTGCTTTGTTTTGTTTCTGCGAAAGTGATTCTTTGCATCTTTCTGCAAAAATTACTGTAAAGTAACTGCACATGTGAGAATCAAAGCTTGCATTCTCCAAGGATTCACATCACACTGAACAAGATTGTCTGTACAGAAGTACAGCAGTTACATTTTGCTATCAGTGTATAGAAATCACAGCTGGAACTGATACTTAATGTAGAAGCAAAGGGGTTTAGCATTTCCTTAGTTTCTCAGCAAAACATCTAAAAGAAATTGTTGGAAAACCCCAGGAATTTTTTTTTTCTAAGGCTTATTCCCCCTCTACTCACTTCTATCACTAAGTGACTGCTTCTAAGGCTGTATTTATTGCATACAGCAGAGTAATTATAGTTAGTTTTATGCAGTAGGTGTCATTCTTGTTGCAAAAGTTCAGACTAAGTATGTTGAATAAAAAATTTAAGTCGTAAGCAGGCTGTCATTAGTGCTTACATTATTCATGTCAGGGCCACTCACAGGTCCACTATTCAAAAGTACAGTAGGATCTTTTCCATCAGTTCTCCAGTGTTTATCAGGGGATGTCACAGGTACAGCTGCATTTCATAATGGAATGCCATAGGCATTTGCAAAATGCCTGCCTGCAGCAGGGGACTTGAATCTCAAAGAATCAGAACTTGTTTTAAATAGATCCTTTGGAAAGGATAATGTATAGGTTTAAGTGAAGTTTTTCAGGCACATTCCTGAAGATATATAACCACGTTTTTGCTGAATTGGTAAGAAAAGGAGCAGAAGCATCTGCACATTTTCGTTGTATCTCAGCATAGGATGTTTTTTTCTGATAGCATTTAAAAAAAAATAAAAATCCAAACTTTGTTAGCCATGCAATTTTCACTTTTCTTTTAATTTAAGGAGAACTTTTTACCCCCTGAAATCATAGTGTGCTTTTAAAATACAGTTTGCTCACCTAAAGTTTGTTTATCTATTGGATTATCTCAAGCATAGAGAAGTATGAGCATGAAAAGCTGAAGAGTAGGGCTAGAGAAAGCTTTTTTGTTCTTTAAAGGTTTTCTGGGCTTTCTCTAGGCTATTTTTACTGCCCAGTCTATCAGAGAACATGTTAGAACTCAGGGTTGCTTCTGCAAATTCAGCATCACAGCTTCATTGTTCTTACGGTAGCCAAATATGAGTAAACTAGACGATTTAACATTATTCAGTTACACTGAAATGAAGAATAAACTGATGATAAATTCAATGCATTATAAATTATTATT
>NW_010225285.1:40208-41152 GCF_000690775.1 Eurypyga helias | reverse complement strand
GGTCCTCTAGCGCGCGGTCCCTTCTGGGTGGCACTGCAAAGGGGTGGCGTGAGAGCAGCTCTAGCAGAGGGCATCAGGCTGTGCCCCGGGGGGGCAGCGGGATGGGGCCGGACCAGGCCTTGGCAGATGGTGTCTCCATGTAGGGTTGTCCTTGGGTGAATCCTTGGGATGCAGTATTCCAGGTAGCGGGGATAGGGAATGATCAGTCTCTGCAGAATGGGGCTGTGCTGGGGAAGGAAGGAGTCCTTGGGTGTGCAGCTGGGGGTCATGGAGCCGTGCGGGCGCAGCAGGTAAAGCGGGAGCAGGGAATCAACCCCCTGGGATGTGGTGAGTGGATGGAGGAGGGCAGGCCTGGGTAAGGTCATCCCTTCCTGTGGCTTCTTGGGACATACAGCGCCAGACTCGGAGTCATTCCTGGTCTGCATGTGCATTTTCTGGGGGTGTCTGCTGCACGGATGCTGTGCTGCATTAAGGCAAAGGCTTGGGGGGCGTTTTTTTCAGCAGAGTCTCACTTCTGTGTTGCTGTGGCCCTGTTCTGTTAGGCTGCGATTCTTACTTTGTACTCCTTGTCCTTTTCTTCACGTCAGTGTGGCTCTCTGTCCCGTTTATTAATCCAGCGGCTGTCCCACCCTCCAAGGGCTGTCTTGCTGTCCTCATCATCTCTGTAAACAGTGTGACCCTGCCAGGTGCATCTCCTGCCAGCGCTTGAAGTCATGTATATTTTGTTGTTGTTTGTTTTCTGTTTTTAATGCCAGTGAGGGCATGGGGATGAAGAACTCAGCTATGTCAGAGTGGCTGCCTGCCGTGGGCAGCGGGATCTCCTCAAATGCATTAAACCCTGCGGGAATGAATTCGTGCCTTATCAGCACTGTCCGTGAACCCTTGGACAGTGCAAAGACTGTACCTAGAAAATGTGTACCAAAGCATTCTTATTTCTTAGTTCA
>NW_010225285.1:24967-40188 GCF_000690775.1 Eurypyga helias | reverse complement strand
GGGGCTGGTTCTGTTGTCCCAGTAAATGAACACTGGTTGTGTTTTTTTGGAGACGGGCTAATAAAATGGTAGTCATTCTTTCCTTCTGCCGACGTGGAGTCCTCATGGATGTTTGTGCGTTTCATGAATGGTTTGCAAAACTTGTTCGTTATTTTGAAAGCTTATGATCCCACAAAATGTTTATATAGAAATGTGTGTAACTTTTAAATATAGGCTAGATTGTCTTGGAAAGGAATTACTGAATTGGGCCTGATGGGTAAGTAAATGTATTTGTTCAGTTTGTGACTGTTCCTTGGATTTTCTCACCAGTCAGTAAGGCAACGTTCAGAAGCTTAGCTGAGATTTCAAGAAATGGTGGCCTTTGTGTGGCTAAAACTAAAGCGCCCAGGAAGGGAAAGGATTAAGAGTACGCTGTTGTCTCGAGGCCTTTGGCTGGCTGCAAGGCGAGGTGCATAAAATAGATATTTATTCTCTTTTTGCATGCTGTTTCTTGTGTTTCTCCAACGTATCCATTCCAGCCACTGTCGGGGAGCGTATTGGTGGGCTGCTGGTGGGATTGAGGTAGATCTCGTACTGCAGGCATGGCGGGCAGGCTGTGCTGAGCAGCTAAGGGTCAGCTTCCTGGCTGAAAACCACGCTGTGTCTCTAGAACTGTCGCTGCAGCCTTTTAACCAGTCACAGTTCTCCACCCTCTTCCTAATCATGACTTCTTGCACTGTTCGTCGTGCTTTGCCTTGCTCAACACAACAGTGTAAGTAGTTACCCTCGTGGTAGTACTGTAACTTAGTGTTTGTTGGGATCTTGCTCTCGTGCTGCCGTAGTAGGACTCGATTTTAGACTGTTCCTGAGGACATGTTGGGATTAGCGCAAGCATCCGGAGGGTTTGTCTTCCTGGCGGTGGAGTGGCTTTTGCTGGTGTCTGTGAACAGGGAGAGTGCTGGGAATAACCAGAAGTAGTTGTATAACGCTGCATGGCTGTTTGTTAGGACTGTTGCCCTTTTATCGTTGCAACTGTTTGGGGTAAACAATGTCTCTGAATTGCTTCTTTGGCAAGAAGAGGATTGCAGTCACTTTCATGTTTTCTATAAATAGGAGATTGCTGATCTCTGCAGTGGGAGCAGAATTAAAGCCTGTTTCACCCTGGCTGGTGGCCTGACCCACCTTGATTAACACCTGATAGTCCATTTTAAATGGTAACGACTTTTATCTTTAAATAAAATAGCACGAGTGCAGCAGGACACCTGGAAACAGCCCAGAACTTCAGAATAACCAGGTCTTGGACAAAGAGGTTTTTGTTTTGTGAAAACAATCTCCAGCAGCTTTTTGGACCTGCTGAAAAATGTCAGCCAAGGTATTAAAGATGCTAAGACCTTCTGCAAGGTTCACAGAAAGCGGCGCCTGTGGAGGACAGTGGGGAATTTGGTTGGTAGACTCAGTGAGGGGACTGTTGCAGGGAGTTTGGCTCTAACAAGACTCGGGAGAAGCCATGAGGGAGTTTGATGTCCAGCTGCTCCCACAACAGACAGAGTTTCTTGTAGCGCTGCACCCTAGTACATGCAAAGGTGGGTTTAGTAAGTCGCAGGGCTCTGATTTCCCTTTGTGAGAGGTTAAGCCACTGTGTAGTATGTCCCTTTGGTGAACCACAGTGGGCTTTTCTTCACCTCTGACCACGGTCTTTGTCAAGATGCTGTTCAAAAGCCAGTGGCCGTTTCTTGACGCTCATAGCGGGTGCTCACTAGCCGTGAGGGTCTCACATAGACTTCGTAAGCTGCCCACCTTTTGCTTTAGGGTTGCAGCAGCCACTCTCGTTTGTCGCAGATCAGATCTCCTTTTGCACAGTTCCTTATTTGCGGCTGCAAAATATCTCGCTGGTAACTACAAGCCTTCCCCTGGGAGAAATGTTTGGGAAGGTATTTGGTGTATTTTAATGTGATAGTCCAGCCTTTGGAAACAAGCAGCTGGTTGCAAACTTGAGCACCTGATATTCTGGAGATGCTAGCCTGAGAATCTCCCTCTTTTGTGGTCTCTGAAATAATCCAGTAGATTTCCGTGCTTCCTGTTCCGTGCACACCCTCGTAAACACGCATTTATTTATCCAGGAGCAATCAGAGGTCTTGATTAGTCAGGGCATGGTTGAAACTTAGCAATGGTGAGGGCGTCAAGCTCTACCAGACCTCCTCCTTCCACCTGGATTGCGGATGTCCACATTCAGTGCTTGCAGCTGCTTGCTGGCATTGCCTTGGGAGAAAGGAAAAAGCAGTGATTTGGTCTTTGCTGTGAGTACAGGGGCTCTTCCCTGCCTGGGTTGGAAAAGCCTTGTTTGTTTGCTTGTTTTTTAAGAAGAGGGAGGTGTGTGACTTGGCTTCCTGTAGACAGGAGGAGCGAATGGGAGGCTTAAGAAGAGCATATGGGGAGAGCAGACCAGGAGTAAATTACACTTGCAAAAGTATTAATGCAGTTCATAACAAATGGAGACTGGCTTTCCAAGTCCTTTAAATTCCAGTGCATGTGACCATGGAAACAGCACCCTGTCACTGTGTGTTTGGTAAATCTTTCAAGCACTCCTTCTAAACCTAATAAAGCGGCCCTGCCAGCTGGTCAAGTAAGAACTTTAAACCCAATTTCCATCTCTGCTTTTGAAGCAGGATTAAGTAGCCATTTTCTAACGGTATGAATTTCTGTGACTGTAATAGTCCTTAAAATACTTTACTCGGTGAGCTGTTGCACTGAGATACGTTTCCTTAAAATAGACTTAATTGCACCAAAGTGGAATTTCCCAGAAAGCTAGAGCCCTTCAAAGCTTTCTTGGAAAAAGCTTTCTGTTCTCTGTAAATAAAAACCTATCAGTTTTATTTTTCTGTAACTAGCTTGAAGCTCTACTTACTGTTAATTGTACATCCCTTTTGCTTTCTGGAATTAAAAAAGGAATGGCCAGCCTTCTCGCTTATGGTATTTGGAGTTTTTTTGTGGGCATGGTGAGCCAAGAGATCGATTTTTCCCATCAGGTGGCCCTTGAGGTGTAAACAGCTCATGGGTGGGAAGAGCTTGAGTAATGCCCTTACCTAAGCCACCGCTCTGGGATTTTGACTCTTTGTAGCTGTTTGCTGAAGAAAACAGGGCAAGGACTAGTTACCATCAAGTGAGATGAGTGTTAAGGCATGCTAAAATGAGTTTATCTTTTTGTAATATTTTCTTATAAGCCTTGGATGAATTATGTCAAGTAGCAGGTAGCAACACTGAAATTCTAAACTTTTGTCTTTTCTTAAAGTAGTATGTTATTACTTGGAAAAACTTTGAATCATTCCAGGAAAGATCTGAACTACAAAAGTTGGGAAATCCACCTTTGGGAGTGGTTTTGCTCTCATAAAATTTCCCTGCAGCTTATCAAGGGCACTTGGCATGAAACGGGGAGGGAGCGTTAACATCAAATCACTTCCCACCCCACCCTGTTGTTTCCAGATACCTGCTGGTAGTGGCACTGCACCGAGACGGTGCCCAAAGTGATTTACAGATCTAGGGGAAAAGGCTTTGTGAAAAACCAGCACCTTCTGGAGGAAGAGAGAAGGTCCCTGTGCTAGTACCGCGGTCGGAGAGCAGCCCAGAGAAGTGCCGTTTGGGCAGGACCCTCTGCGTGTCTCCTCCCTTTCTGGTGCAGTATAAATCATAGAATCACAGACTGGTTTGGGTTGGAAAGGACCTTAAAGACCATCTAGTTCCAAGCCCCCTGCCATGGGCAGGGACACTTTCCACTAGACCAGGTTGCTATCTTGGGTGACAGATATCTTCGGCGACACCGGATTTAATCTAGCGGCAATGCCTGCCGCGCCGGGTGTGCGTCTCCCGATTCTGTAGCCAGGGAGTATTTGTTTACATGGAAAAGAGCTGGCTGTTTCCAAACAGCGGGCTATGACCGCGCTGTTTCTCTCATCTTACAAAGATCTCTGCCTCTCTGATCAGCTGAGGAAACACACTGTGCCCTCCGTCCCTCTGCTCTAATGACCAAAACATACCCGCTTGTGCACATCTGCGGGCCAGGGGGTGAAAGCCGTGCCAAGGCTGGCAGTGGGGTGACCCACGGGTCTGAATTTCCAGCCTCGGGCAGAGCTCTGGTGTCACCGTGGTGCGGAGCGGCTGTGTCGGGTCAGCTGGCTGCAGCCCAGCACTGAAGACCTTGTTTGTGCTGGGCTGGATGTGGCTTCCTGCAAGCTCGTCTGCTCTCTGCCTAATTGCGCTTCCTCCTCCCACCTTGGGCTTGAAAACGCTTCCTTTGGTCCCGCTGCGGATGCCAGCAGGAGCTTTGCCGCTGACCTTTGCATCTTTTAACGAGGGGCAGCGTGTTTGTTCGACCTTCTGCCTGCTCTCACCTCTATCGAACGCGCCGCTTGCCCGAAGCGGTGTTAGGCAGGATGCGTGTTCCCCGTAGGTGGGCTGACAGCAAGCTTTGTGCCTGCCTTAGCCTCCTGTTCGCATACCACGGCTGTATTTATAGACGAGAGGAGGTTGAATTCATTCAGGGAAACTCCTACTTTTCTCGTGTATCACAAATGAATTCTCGGCTTGCAGCGGGTTGCCAGGTCGTGGCATTTGGTGGCCACGGTAGGTTGTTAATTCACGGAACCTTGACCAAGGATAACTTTAGTGATTGGATGAGGGTCTTCACCGGTGCTTTTGCACCAAGTATCTGGTAGGTGTTGGGTGTTGCTGAGCAAAGCCGGTGTTCTGATCTGGGGTGTAGATGTCTTTGATGTCAAGGAGGGTAGTTTTCTGTCCTGAGATCTAAGGGGGTCACTGTAGCAGGGTGTTTTTTGCTGCTGCTGATTTTTTTGGATCTCCCTCCTCTCATTTCCTCCCTCGGGTCTTCTAAGGATGTCTTGCATCGAGATGTTAGTACGTGGTTTTTTTTTTTTTTCCTTCAGTTTCTTAGAAGTTCAGCACTGACTTCCTGAAAATGAGAGAATCTCATTTTCTGCTTCAAAGCTGGTTTAAGATCTCTGGGTCGCTTTGTTTTCAGTGTGTTCTGTAAGCAATCAGAGGCATTTGAGCGTAAAGCACGCCCGTCTCAATGCGATCTGCTTTCAAGTGTAACCATATTTGTACATGCTGATGCCTGTTTTATGTCTCCATTCTTTCTAAAGCCCGTGACCTTTTCTTTAGGATCCTAAGAAGCGGTTTTCCCTGTTGGATACCTCAGTGGGAGCAGATAATTACTACACACAATCATGATTTGATCTGAACAGGCATAACAGTCCCAGCTGGAAGGAGTCAGTCTTCCACATTTTGCACCCTTTCTGGGCTAGGTGTAACCATCTGTAACTTTGCCGTGTTTGTCTGGTCCTGATGGAGTATTTGTTGCAGGCATTTGCTTCCCAAACTGCAGTATAATTACACCTAGTTTTCTGTTTTCAAAGCAGCAGTGAGATTCTCGGACTATGCAGCAGCTGGGAAGAACGCACGGAGTAAGACTTCGCTCCCACTCCAAACGTTAGCTGTTGAGATGGTGGGGCACCAGCAGCTTTGTGCCAGCGCTGACGTTTTCATCTGTGTCGTTGCAGAATACGGCGTCTGTGAAAACTTGCGGAAACTGGAGATCACGGGGGTGTCCTGTCGAGATGTTTATGCCAAACGTAAGTGATAATGCCGATACAGACCCCTGTGCCCTTGCTAAGTACCAGTTTTGAAAGCATATACATGTTGAATGTTTATTAAACTTTGACACTGTAAGTTACACAGACTTGCTTCCTAATGGCAGGGGTTTCACCTGTGAAGTTGGCGGGTTTTGGGGTGTAACGTGAGCAGATTCCAAGAATTGGGATGTGTGTGTGTCCAGTCCTTTGGTGGGATAAAAACATGTATTTTAATTTGATAAAAAAGTGGATTGAGGGTTTTTTATCCTTTCTTGTTTTGCTGTTTTAGATCTTGCTAAGGAGTTAACTGGTATTTTTCATAGCTGGAGGCTCAGTGTAGTGTAGAGGGCTCAGGAGTGCCCTCAATGTAGCTAAGTCTCGGTGTCGGTGAAAGGATGCTGATACATGCTGACAGTGGGAAAGTGCTGTAGGTAAAGGGATGAGCGAGCGTTCCTCTGGGCTGCTCCTGATGGAGGAGAGCCTGGCAGGGCTGGGCCTCTGCCGAGGTGTCAGTGTGTTTTAGGAACATCTGTGGGAGTGGCACCCCGGCTCTTTAGACCCACTGTGCCTCCTGCAAGGTAGATGACATCGTCTGCCTTCGAGTAGGAAAGGGGCAGAGTCAGAGAAACCAGGGCAAGCTAAGGACTGAATAGGGCCTGGAGCCATGGTGAGGCTGTCTCCTCCATCACCACATCTTGCCCTTTGCAGCCAGAAGCTGAGCTGGTCGCTGAAAGCCTGGCAAAGCCCCCAAGAGCTCCCATTCTAGTGCCATAACACTGCCAGGCTGTGTTGCCTTGGTTCCCCATCACAGATTTTGTACGGACCTGTCATCTGCAGGATAAAGACCAAGATTTAACCTGCAGCACGTGTACTACAGCTTCTGGCTGCTCAAATAGGGTCCTGCTTTATGAAACAAAAGCTCTACCCATCACGTTACCGTCCTGAGAGGACTCTGCAGGCTTTGCAGATCCAAAATGTGGCTCAGCTTCTACATGTACTATATTTGCTGAACCTTGAAGCAGTGATGACCTCAAGCATTGATGTTATTGCTGGAAGAAAACAGGTAGAAGGGTTTTAGTGCCATCTGTAATAGACTTGCTGGGCATCCATGGAGAAATTATTTCAACACCTAGTGTCCTGCTACCTATTTGTGCACTAGGACTGGAACTGCCTGGTTTTTCCTGGGTGGGAGGGCTGAGTGATGCTGAGCCAGCGCTTAGATGTCCACACAGGAGTCTCGTTAGCACCTGAGGCCTCCCTTACTTCCCATTCACGCCAGTATCTGTATGACACTGGTGTGGTAACAGCCATACAGCACGTACCATATTGAATGTTAGTTCTGCACTGCCAGTCTTCAGTGGCAGAACATCTCTTCATGGCCTGTAGTCTTTTACACTATAGTACTTCCATGGTTTAGAGATACTAAAGTGATATTTAGTGGGTTTTTTGTGCACAAGTTCTGTGTAAAAATGACCTTACTGCTCAGAGCAATGGTCGCTCCCTTCCCAGTAGTGCACCTCCCACCCACGGCTGTGAGCAGTCACCCAGGGAAGATGGAGAAGAGGGCAAGCCTATGCCACTCCTTCCCAAGTACTCTCCTAGCTTCTGATTGTTCCCAGGCTGGAGGATTTCCAGAGTCTAATGCAATTTGTTGATTCAAAAGCCCTCAATAGATCTTCCTTACACAGTTTCCAGTTGTCTTTTTGCTTTTAATTTGGAAAGTAGTTTCCAAATCCATAGCATTCATTGGCAAAGAGTTGACCTTGATGTGTAGGAATGACGTCTGTGATAGACTTCGTTGCAGTTCTGAGTCAGGACTGTGTCTGTATCCATTCAGCAATCCTAACTGGCAGTGGTTACTCTGAGGTCAGAATGCTTGGCAGCTGTTCCTGGCTTTCAGGGATGCACCACCTTCGCTCTCCTGCTAAGATTCCACAGTTTCCCTGTTACAAACACTTAGGGGAACAGTTTCCTGGTGGTGTGACCTCTTTTCCTCTGCTGTCCAATAAACTTCTTTGGTTGCATAAAAATTAATCTGGGGCTTCTGGCAGGACTCACGTGCATTTTTCTACCTTAATGTGCTTCTGTAAGAAGTAGTTTGGGAAGTGGGGAACTGAGCTTCAGTGCTGGAAAGCATAGCTAATCCAAGGCCTGGGCTGCTGTCCCTGTGATTACTTGGCTAAAGCAGTCTTACTGAGGCAGCAGCGCCCGTTACAGTCGCACCACAGAGTGTGAGGGGAACCCTGATTCCACTTTGAATTCGCTGGATGCCGTTTGTAAATATTACCTGGGGGAATCTGGAACGTGTCCGGTTGGGTGTGAGTAATCCTGCTCACCAGATACCTGGGGCTGGTGGAAACGAATGGGGCACCACAACTGGAAATCCAGCCAGAAGGGAGTTTGACTTTCCCGCGTGGTTGGTGCGGATTCATCGCGCTGTTACGTGCTGGTTACGGTGGAGCAGAGTTCGCTGGTACTTACCCTGCTGTGTCTGTTCAGGTATAAACCCACGAGTGAAGTCGGGGCGTTTTATGAAAATCCTTCCCGACTACGAGCACATGGAGTACAGAGATGTTTACACCTGCCGTACGTACCTCCTGCTGGCTGATGCTTCCTGCACTAAGCACACACGAGATGCTGCATGGAGTGTGACGTTGCTTTAAGCACATTATTTTGGGGTGGACCTTGGGAGAGCGTGGAGGGTGCCGGTTAGTCGGTTCTCTGTCACATGTTGGTGGAGTGTTGTGACCCTTTGACGGTGTGAGTAGGGCCGGCGGTGAGGTATGGTGGTCTCCTTCTGAAATGCTTTGAGTTAGAAAATTGTCCTGACTGGGCACAAAAAAGACGGTCTCTGTAGGGGAGCATTCACTGCTCTTCGTGTCTTCCAGGCCAGGCTGGATGTGGCTTGGAGCAACCTGGTCTAGTGGAAGGTGTCCCTGCCCATGGCAGGGGGGTTGGAACTGGATGATCTTTAAGGTCCCTTCCAACCCAAACCATTCTGTGATTCTATGGGTTGCTCCTCTCTTTAGAAGGACGTATTCAGATACCCTGATGAGGGCTCCCAAAAGCAAGTGTAAGTAAGCTCTGGATTGGCAAAATGCTTTATCTTTTTCCAGATGAGCTGCATTCAGATCCACAGCCCTTCCTGGTGAAAAATGCTGAGGGTTCCCATGCTGATTAATTCCCTCCTTGCACAGTGAATCCTTTTAACCACCGTCTCCCTCTCTAGGAAACATTCTGCTGGTGTTTCAGAGTGTGATTTGCTTTCCTTAGTCAAGAAGCTGCACTGGGTAAACCTTTCCCTCCTGATGTTAAGGGAAGAGCAGTAAAACATTGGAGTTTAATGCTCGCTGTTCTGCAGGAGCTGAGGGAAGTCCTGGTTACTTAACATCAATTAAGGAAGCCAGTACTGCTTGGTACTTGGAGGGGATGTTGAGCTGTCTCTAACAGTCCTTGCGGTCTGCATAGTTCTAAGGCTCAGGGTCCTAACTCGCTGGTGCTCGGGGACGTAGTTTTCCGCACACACTAATGCGTGGGGTGGATGCTGCAGACTAACCTGTGCTGAAGAAAGCAGTCGAGCACGGGACATGCAGAGAGGATGGTGTCCTTGGTGACAGACCGGCAGCAGCAGTGCTACAGCAGGGATCAGAAAGTTTGAGGTTTGGCAGTCCTGCCTGTCAACACCAGGCCTGTTCTGGGGCTGGGTGGGAAGGAGAGACATTCCCAAGCTGCCCCGTGAAACGAGGGATTCCTTTTGTCTGTTGCTACCTGGGGTGTTTGCTCCAAACGTGCTGTTTGTGGTGACTCTGAAATGGCACTTTGTTCTCTTCCCTCCGTTGTTAATTCTTCAGCTTCCAGCCCCAAACTTCTGATATGTCATGCCCCTTTTCTCTGGTGGCCTGTTGTATTACCGGGGGAGCAGCCAGTGTGGTTTAAGATGTGATTGCCTGTTTCCCCCTTTTTTCTGTGTTTTGACACCGTGTTGCCAGGATTTGCCATGTGAGTGCTCCTGAATTCACATTCAAGCAGCGTTAGCCAGGTCAGCTCAGATCCCTTTCCCTGGGGTTTCAGACTAGCCTGGCTGACACTCGGCTTTTTCCACTAGCAGGTCACTCATCGCTGGCTGAGGAGCTGTAGCTGCTTACGTTGTTCCAACTCGTCGTGCTTCTAGATACCTTGCTGCATCCTGAGAGTCCAAGAGAGTTGTAGTGGATCAGGTCTTTTCCACTCAAAGCGAGCTACTTCTGCTTTAAAGGCTGCAGGTTTCCCTGAAAAATCCCACATTAGGTTTTTGCATTTCTCTGCTCTCCAAGCTGGACATAGGTAGTGAAGTAAGACTAGGTTACAACAGTTTTAATAACGGGTTGTAATAACCCATTCTGGGGTTGTAACCTGTCTGTCTGCACCTGCGGAGTCTGTGGTGTGCCAGCACTGCGATGCTTGAATCACTGTGCATTTGCTCAGTGTCACTTCCTTGTCCTGTGTCCAACAGAGACCTTTCCCAGGGAACTTTGTGTTGGTGGAAGCTTCGGCATTCACTGCTTTTCCTAGTCCATCCCCAGCTGGAGTTAAGCTGCCTTCCCACCTGAAGAGCTTGCAGGGCTGCTTGTGGCAATGTGGGTAATATCTAGGCTGTGGGGGGTTTGTACTGGAGTGTCCAGTGGATGGATTTTTTGCTCCATTTGGCAGGATGTGGGCTCAGAATTTGGATAGGCAAGGGCTTCTTTAGGATTGAGAAAAATAGGCAGTGTGCGTAGCAGAGAAAAACCTTGGAGAAAGACCCAAGTGCTGTTTTCTTTCGAGGAGCAGGGAAGGAAAGAGCTGTCAGATCCATCTTGTCTCCCAGCAGGGAGAACCAGAGCTGGAATTCATAATTTTCCCTGCAATGAATATAGGTGCTGGCTGGCTGGAGCTCCACATGTAGCTCAGGCATGAAAACAGAGCTGTGATTTTGTTTGGGCTGTTGGCCAAATACCAGCACGTGCCCCAACATCATCTTTTCCTGAAAGAAGAGGAGGAGGAGTCGTCCACAGCACCTGGAGCAGTGGAGGGAGACGACTTGTCCTTTAAGGTGTCCCAGTGTGGGCCTTTGTGTAGGGAGGGTGAGGCTGGGTGACACGTTGCCGCCTGTTTCCCATCAGCTCATTGGCAGACGTCTGTGGTGCCCAACAGCTGGGTTTTAAAAACCAAGACGATCTGCCCACAGCAGTGGTGCGAGCTAAGCACAGAAGCTGCTATCCAGTGGGTAAGGTACTCTGGGAGGTGAGTGGGAATTTTTGGCCTCCTCCCTCCATTGCAGCCCCAGGTTTGCAGGTGGTCGGGGCAGATGGTGAAGCAGGCTCACGCTGTGACTCAGCCACGTTTCCTGAACCACTGTGGCTTCGGTGAACCGAGTGGACGAACTTGTCCAGGAGACGCTTCCCGTGCTGTTGAGAAGTCCCATCCATGGTAGCTACAGCTCTGAAAGTGCTTCCAACAGGAGCTGGGGGCAGAGGGACATCCTCATCACTCTTGGATAGCTCAGCATCAAGTTTTCTGTCCTAAAAATAATAGAAAAAAAGGGATTTATCAGCTCCACACCAGACAGGGTACAAGGCAGATTATGGTGGGTGGAGTGGCTTATGCACATACCATTTATTAATATGTAATTCCTGCAACTGAGGCGAGAAGCCTGGGAATGTGGTTTGCTTGCTTGCCTTCCTGCTGTTTGGGCTGCACTGGGTTCACTGGGTGAAACCTGGCCATCAATCTCAAAGTGTTTACTGCACAGGAAAAAGGCTCCTCCAGGCCAGTTGGCAGCAGCTCCGGACAATCCTCCCTGCTGTCCTAAACCTCTGCAGCAGTTCTCTGCTGTGGTGTAATAAAACCACTCCTATGGTTCCTGCTACCGTAAGTAGTTAATGGGACAAAGCTGTTGTATGAGGGCTGGTTGTGTAAGGACTGAAGGCAAGTAGCATCTCTCAGCCGTCCTCAGGAGAGGAGGTTTGTTCAGATCATTCTGTAATTGGCATCTTCTCCTGCTTGCTGAAATGTTCCCCCTTGCCCTTCCGTTTTGGTGGGACTGAAAGCGCACCCAGCTCCGAGACGGGACGCGGAGAAGCCTTACCTGCTGCAGTAGGCTTTCAGGGGGACTTAGAAGCAGCTTTTGGGCACTGCTGAAATGTAGCTGCTTACGTAGAATTTTTAAGGCTGATACTGACCTGGTGTAGCACCACCAGATCTCCTGGCATGGTCTGTGCGCTTTGCCCGTGCTCTCTTGGGGGCTGTTTCCAAAGACACTTAACTCCAGAGACAAATTTGTCCATATAACGCAGGGAAATTCTTCCAAAATACTCCAATTTCCCTGTTCCTTCGTGCTTTTTTGCCCTTATTTTCTGTTGCTTTGCAGCCTGAGGCATCAAGTACATTTTTGGTAACTGGAGATGGCAGCTACGTTGTTTGTTTTTAGCTCTGGGTATATCATGCCATTTGCATTAACGGGACCATGTTGCACAAGTTTTCCGAGGTGAGGTATCTGGCTGTGTAAAGTCCTGGAAGCGAACTCCTGCACTGGGCCGGGAGCAGGGCTGCGGAGAACAACATAAATATGTGGGCTCGTGGGAGGCCTCGGTTCAGAACTCGCTGGCTGTGGTTGGGTGTAACCCGTTTTCCATAGCAAAGGCTGTGGGTGGCATTGGTCAGCGTTGTGTACAGTCTGGTAGCAGTCTCCCTTTTATTTTCTTTCCCCAAATCCCAATTCTGTAGCTTGATGTGCTCACTTCAGTGTCTCTCTGTTTCCTAGTGCTGCACCGATACAGACACATCCTGGGATTGTGGCAGCCAGACATCGGGCCCTATGGGGGACTGCTGAACGTGGTGGTGAGTGAGTACCTCGGTCTGGGGCTGTGGTGTCGAGGACTGTGCCGCTTTCTTCACCCGGTTGCCACCTCCGTGCTATTGAGAAGCCTGAACAGTCAGCCCTCAATAAGTGACTGGGACCCAGAGGTTGCTGCTTGGATCTTTCCATCATCACCGCCTTTCTCCAGACAGTCCTTTTGTACAGCTGAAAAACAACAGCCATAGGAGCACACGGAAAACATGAGTGATGTTTCTTGATTTAGAGTTTAATGCTGATATTCCAGTGGTTGGCACGGGAGTCCATTCCTTGTGCATCAAGTACAACAGGGGTTTGAGCACTGGCCCATCGCTTACTGCATTACCTCTGCCTGCAGCTGAACCTTTTGCAAAGGGTGTTGCACTCGTGTTCGTGCACCTCTCCTTCCTGTAGTTTGCCATACTTTTCACCAGCTGTGTCTAAACCCAATGCATCAGATGTAGTGATGCTGGTGCAAGACCTGTGGAGTCTGGCAGCTCTTGTACTGCTGGGGGGAGCAGTTGAATAGACAACATTTGAC
This sequence comes from Eurypyga helias, assembly GCF_000690775.1. Taxonomy (NCBI): domain Eukaryota; kingdom Metazoa; phylum Chordata; class Aves; order Eurypygiformes; family Eurypygidae; genus Eurypyga; species Eurypyga helias. The sequence continues at coordinate 27,170 of NW_010225285.1, read as the reverse complement.
TCTGTATTGGTGAGAACTGGGCCAGAAGTTTGCCTGGAGCCCTTGTTCTCTGTACCAAGGTTCAATAGGTGACAGCTTGAAGCATAACAAATCACGAGGCCTTTGGGTTTTAGAAGATGTAGTTACACAAACTGGTATAAGAGTGCATCCAAGTGCACCAACACTTCCTTGTCTTTATAAGGTCACGTTATCGTGCGTGACTCCATGGTGCTGCTCTGCTTTTGTCTCGCATCTCTCTGTTTAGAAAAATATCTTTTCTCTGGAATTGCAAGGCTTGAGGGGAAATATTCTGTTAGGCGTGCAGGAGGAGGGCTGGCACTTGTACCTCTCAGCAGAGGAGATTGTTGCTTCCTGTGCTGTCTGTGAGTAATAGAGCCAAATAATTCCTTGTCCAAAAGGCACGGATAATCATGAGAAGCAGAATTCGTCTATTCAAGTATCTGCCAGCATGGGCTCTCAAAGAAATTAGGTTCTGACTAGCTGTGTGGTCTCTCCAGTGCAGTCTCTCCCCCAGGATCCTGCGCACCAAGCATCCGTCACAAAGTCGTTTGCAGTAATAAAGGCCTGATCGTTTTCCAGTGGTGCAGAAAGCCTTGTAAAGAAACCCTCTCCCTCTTCACCAGGGGTGTGCTGCGAGTGCATATGGTCTGGTTTAATTGCTGGAAAGCAGTTTGGAAAGGCAGCAAGCTGTTCCACAGCTCCTGCCCTGTTGCAGAATAGGAGTTGTTTGCCGCAGACTCGACAGGAAGCGTGCAAGGCTGACGTGTGCTTTGTCTCCCATCCCTCTGCAGGTAGACGGTTTGTTCATCATCGGGTGGATGTACTTGCCACCTCACGACCCTCACGTTGATGATCCCATGAGATTCAAACCTCTCTTCAGGATTCATCTTATGGAGAGGAAATGTGCAACAGTGGAGTGCATGTATGGTCATAAGGGACCTCATAACGGCCATATTCAGGTGAGCTCTACTAGCACTTTGTCCCGGGTGCAGTGTATGTGTGTGCACGTTGGCTCTGGAAAGGCATCCGTCTAAAAAACTGCTTGAGACTTTCATTCAAGGCTTTCACCACCTTTTGTACGTGTGGATGCCAGTGTTATGCTCGTTATGTGTCTGACAGGACGTCAGGGCTGTTCCCCGCTCCGAGTTTGTTCACTGGCAGTAGCACAGCAAGGCTGTTCTGCTGTCTTCTCTTGGGCTGGAGCAGGGTGGGAGCACCAGTTTGTGCACAGGCTGGGGGAAATGAGACACAAAACGGCCTTGTGCAGCTGGTGAATGTGTCCAAGCAGACACACAGACCTGTTCTGTTTTACAGCGCTCTCGGAGACCTTGGGAAAGTGATGTGGCATCCACACAGTACATGGGATGCTTTGAAAAGCTTCCTGAGAGGTTGTTTCCTTTTCTAAAAAGAAGGAAGCTCAAACAGAGAAGCAACTTAAGTATCTTTCATTAAAATGCAGAGTGGTTTTATTGCTTTTCTTTCTCTGTTCCGTAGCTGGTACGCTCTGTATCTCTTAGTGGTTTCTCTGCTCTAGCGAATGCAGTAATGCTTGTGTAAAGCGTTTACCCTGAGCAGCTGTAGTTACATCATCCTGGGCATCTCTGATCAGGTCTGTAACCTGTTAAATTCTCCTCCGTGGTAACTACAGGTTGTAAAGAAGGACGAGTTCTCCACAAAATGCAACCAGACAGATCACCATCGGATGTCAGGTGGAAGGCAGGAGGTAAGAGTACTTTGCCAAGAGTCTGCATCAAGGCTGCTGCTACGTCCCCTTTCCAACCCCAAAGCACTGCTCTCTTACCTAAGCTCTTGGCTAATGTTGGGGCCTGGGAGGTGGTCTTCTGCCTTCTGATTTCTGTATTTCTGAACACACACGGAAACCCAGCTTCTGCCTGATTTACTGCGATCTCTTTAAGTGGGTAGAACTGATCTGTGACTTGAATCAAAACTTAGTGGCCACATTTTAATAATTGCAGGATCTTGGGGAGCCTCTTCTGTGCGTGCCAAGGATCCAGTACACGGGATCGGTTCAGTGTTACACCTGTGGAGTGTCCGGTGGAGCCTCTGTTCCTTACTGCCGTGTGCTGCAGAGTGTTGGAGCAGGCGCTTACGTAGTAACAAGCTGGTTTAGGCAGTTCTGTGCAGTAAGGTGCTCTTTGAACCCCAGCGCCCTTTTTCTTCCGATGCTGTGACACCATTCCTG
>NW_010225285.1:12687-24953 GCF_000690775.1 Eurypyga helias | reverse complement strand
CCAGAGGCAGCAGTGTGCGTTGTACTCCATGCAGCACTCGCCAGACGCTGATCTCTGTGGTATTGCTGTCTGTATAACTTAGATCTTGAAGACACTGAGTACCTGCTTGTCGTCTTGGTCGAGGGATTAAAAGCCTCATTTGGTTGTTTATCCTGTATCTGTGTCAGCAATACCCAGCAAGGCAGACTCCCGATTCAAACTACATGTTTTAAGGTGCAAGTATAAATGTCAGGATGAAAAACTGAGTTAATACCTGTTCCAGGTGGTGGTGTGTGCTGCCAGCTAGTTAAACGTGACAAATCTGATACTTCACTTGCTTCTAACAAATGCCTTAAAATGCCTGTCTGCTAATGGCAAACAGCTGGGTGAAAGGTTTAGTTAGTGTGTTCTGGTTCTGCAGCAGATGAGAAAGGCTTTAATACTTTCAAAGCGCGGCATTAAGTGTGTGTGGCGTTATGGTAATGGGAGGATCTGACTTCAGAAGATAAAGAAAGCAGGTTTGGAATATCACTAGGGAGGCTGCAATCTTAGCGTAAGCTGTTGTCATGTTAACTCATGGGTAGGGTATTAACTTGTCAGAGCTGGTGTAGAGGTACTTCAGGAGATGTTTTCAAAGCACCCTTAGGATTTAGATGCATCAGTATTAAATCAGCAGGATTTAACCTGCTAAATATTCAGTGCCTTTGAAAAGCTTCACCCTTTTACGTTTAACGTGCCAGGATAGGGCACAAGAGCCAGCTTACGGGCACACTGGGGTACTGCACGGTAAGTCAGATGTAAAGAAGTAGTAGATCATCTGCTTTTAGTAACAGGTGATGCTTAAGCTTTTATTCTGAGGAGGCTTATTGGTTCTGCCTGTGATTTATTTGAAGGGTAGCATGTTTATTGTGGCAAGTACAGGGCAGTTACCATCATCACTACTTGTTAAGCATATTTCCAGGCCAGCTCTGTAGCACCACGTGCTTGTTCCCAAATCCAGCCGTGATCCTCTGTCTTTGGCAGAGCATATACCCTCGCTGTGGCTCTGCCAGTGCATCGTGCTGACCAAGCGACGTGATGTCAGGGTGCATCGCTACTGGAAATGAAATGGCTTTGTCCTTCCCCCTTTTCTCCTTGTGCTGCAGGAATTCCGGACATGGCTAAGGGAAGAATGGGGTCGGACTCTGGAAGACATCTTCCACGAACACATGCAAGAGCTCATCTTGATGAAGTTCATCTACACCAGCCAATATGAGTAAGGGCACCAGCTCCTTCTGCGTGTTGAGGCTGCTGTAACTTCAGGAGCACGCTGGATCCTTTGTCCCAGAGACGGGATGCTTGCAAAGGGCTTTAACAGCCAGAGGAATGTTCTGTCTCTTCAGGCTCTGTGCAAAGATACGGTGAAGCGCAGTGCTTCCCACTTGCACACAGGGGTGAGGTGTAATGACAGCGACAATAATGATGTTCCACATTCTTTACAATAGCTATGATGGTGATGAGTCGGAGCAAACACCCGTGATCCCCAGGAGCTAGCTGCTCATTATCCCTATTAGTAAGCTTTGTAGTGCAAAGGCAGAAATCAGACAGTCCCTGAGAACTTGAGGGTGTTCTTAACCATCGCTCCACACACCGCGCAGTAGCCGATGTTTAAATGTGCTTCACTGCTAGGCCCTGGAAATCCCAGGGAGCGAAGAGGTTTACTGCGACCTCGCCACGGGAGCCTCCTGGGCTGCTGGCAAGGATCGGTAGGGAGAAGTTGCGGGGAGGGAGTGCTCGTCTAAGTCTGAAGCGAAATGTTAAACTTGTTGGTATTGCTGAAAACGCAGGTCCCGCCTGTCTTTAGGCAACACCCCAAGGCTGCCTGGAGGAGCAGACTGCAAACACGTTCTTTGTGTTGAGGGATTCTTCCTTAACCTCTCTGACCTTTCTGGTGTTTTGCACAGCAACTGCTTGACGTACCGACGCATCTACCTCCCTCCTAGCAGCCCTGACGACCTTATAAAGCCGGGTCTCTTCAAGGGAACGTACGGGAGTCACGGGCTGGAGATTGTCATGCTGAGCTTCCACGGAAGGAAAGCCAAAGGAACTAAAATCACCGTGAGTGCATTTTCCTTTCTCTCAGGTGCTTGTTAAAGTATTCTCCTCTTGGACCTCTGGGAGGCGGTCAGTTGTTGCTGCCCCAAACCCCGTTCCTTGTGAGGATTGGTGGCTTTGGGCGCATTGTAGTGCACGCAGAGTAGCCAGAACCTGCTCTATAAAGTGTCTCGTGATGCCACCTGGCTCCCCCTTCCTTTTCTCTCCCTTCCAGCTGCTTTCTGGGAGCAGCTGGTAGCAGGTCACTGGAGATCGCGCGCGTATGTCTGAGGAGAAGGTACCAAATGTTGGCAGCTTTTCACCGCAGCCAGGCTAGTGAGCTCCTTCCCCTCTGCAGGGCGAAATGCAGTTGCAGCTTTGACTTTGTTTCACCCTTGCAAGTACAGCCTGTCTTGTAGCTTTTGATTTAAAACTCCGTTTCTGGGAGGGGAGACAACAGAGGTGACGTAGATGGCTTAGGGAACAGGGAACAAGGTCTAAGGAGGGTTTTTTTGCAAACTCTGGTGATAGTAAAGAAGGTTGAACTCTGTAGAAGTCGTCAGATGACGGACGTGGGGAGGATACGGGTCTGAACCCTGTGGCACCCTGTCTCTGCAGCCATGCTCTTGCTTCCTCTCTCTAGGGAGATCCCAACATCCCAGCTGGGCAGCAGACTGTGGAGATCGACCTGGCGCATCCTCTGCAGCTCCCTGACATCGAGAACCTCCGTGATTTCAGTGAGCTGTCCCGCATTGTCCTGGAGGTCCAGGAGCAGGTGCGTCGGGAGGAGCAGGAGGAGGAACAGCGACAGGAGGAAGAGGACCGCTCCCAGCCGGCTGCCTCTCAGCCTCCTGCAAAGCCCGTGGGATTAGAAGGTGCCGAGGGGGAAGAGACTGCAGCTGGGGCGGAGGGGACGACCCAGGACAAGGCATCAGCTTCCCAGCCCTTCGTGCTGCCCATGGGAGTCATCTCGAGGAAAGAAGACTATCCCCGGACCTGCCGAATTTGGTAACAGGGACTAGTGGGTTTATAGCCTAGTCGTGCCAGTCGCTTTTTGAAACAGGATGGGTGTCTTTAGGGCACGTTCTGTATTCGCTTGCCCTTTTCCTGCCTACAAATCTCCCAGCCTGTTGTGCTCAGGTTTTCTGCTGCTGCTCCCCTATCTCCCAAGCCCTTGTTTACTCCTCCTTACTGCACTGTCATCTGCCACCCCGCTGCCTTGCTAAATTTTACTGTTACTTCTGACACTGGCAACTCTCCTGTACCCACCCCTTCTTTTTTTTGTGTGTCTTGTTTCCCAGAGCTGCCCAGCTCTTACGTTTGGAGATTTGTTCGAGCGACTTCCCATGCCTGTCACTTGTGTTCCTTGGCTGTGGAAACACTGTGCTCTCTCCCACCCCTCCCTGGCCTCCGGTGCCTCGGGGCCAGCTCTGGAAGGTGCTGAGCACCCTCAGCAGTAGGTCCAAGTATGCAGAGAGCCTTGTGGAGTGGGGCCTGGAGTCAGCCAAGCAGCACACTAACTGAAGTGTGTCAAAAGAGCCCAGAGGCTGAGGCTTAGGCAGGTGACCTTCAGCCAAACATCTGTGGTCATGGAAAAACCTAGCAATAGCTGGTTAATCCCAGAAGGCTCCGGCTGTCACAGCCGAGTTGGTGTTTGAATAAAACCCCGCTCCACCTGCTGCTCGCTTGGTGCTGAGGCTGACCTTTCCTGCTCCCCAGCTCCACTTAGATTTGTATATTTTTAGATTCTTCTTTCTCTCCTTTCCCCTGGGTTTTGGCGCGAGGTTTGCTTCTCTGGCCGCCCTCTCAACATGCTTCTCCTTTTCTGTGAGGATTGTCTGGGCCTGGGTTCATCCTTGAGTTGCAGAAGTAAATCTCAGCTGGATTACTGGGCTGAATTACAGAAAAATTCAGCCTTGGTGTGCAGGTGCTGGTTAGAATAGCCAAAAGCAGCGACCTCCCAACAGCGATGGAGAGTTTCCTGTCTTAAAATGGTACCAACGCTGTTTTGCTTTGTGTGATAAGAACTGATTGTAAAACTCCCTATTGTGTAGCACCTGAGAGTGTGCTTTGGCTTGATCACAGTTTTGTGTTTGTTTTTATTCATGAAATGTTGGGTAGTTACAGCCTGGTTCTCACATCTTTTCCACCGTTCTTCTCTCCTCGCAGTTTTTACGGGACGGGGCTTATCGCTGGCCACGGCTTCACCAGCCCGGAGCGAACACCAGGAGTTTTTGTTCTCTTCGATGACGATCGCTTTGGATTCATCTGGCTGGAGCTGAAGTCCTTCAGTCTCTACAGCAGGATCAAGGTCTCCTTCCAGAACGCCGAAGCGCCTTCCCGCGAGGCTTTTGACGAAATGCTGAAGAACATTCAGTCGCTGGCTACTTGATGGGTGATGGGTGACGGACAGGGCTAGGGGTTGCAAAGGCTGCTGCACTCCCCAGCCAGGGCTGGGATGGGGATTCCTTGCTCTCGGTACCTCGGAAAAAAAGCATGCACTTTTAATAAAGCCTTTTTACCCCAAATGTACACATCCCGGTTAAAATATCCATGACTGCCCTCCCCTCCCTGCCACCCCACACTGCTCCCTAGCAGTCGTTCTTACCCAGTCTGTAGCTTGGTATGGCGGAAGGCATCCTGCAGCGGAGGAGACAGACTTTTCTTACTCCAAAAAGAATGTATTGGAACAAAAATAACTGGAGGTCAGAGCTAGATCAGAAGAAGATCTAATTGGCTGGACACAAGCCCTCTGCTCTGACCACCAGCAGTCTTCTGTGGAAAGAGCTCTTCTTGGCAGAAGGGATGCGGGCCTTTGCTGTGCTCTGGGCTGCTCTGTCCTCCTGGGAGACTTGCTCTACCTTCCTGAAAGCCTCTGCGGTCCCTCGCTGCAGACTGGCTGGCTGCTGCATCCGAAATTGCGTCAGCAGTGACAAAGCACATCCAGAAGCCTCTCTCTGGGTGCAGCTTTGTCAAGGCAGGCTGGTGTAATACCCACATCCTTGGCTTAGTAACTGGAGTGGGTGGTTTCCGTGTGAGAAATCCCCTCAGCTTGGCAGCACCGGGGTGGTTCCCCGCTGTGAATGGTGTGTAGCGTTGCCCTGGCTTCTGGAGCTCGGTGGATGTGCCGTGCCTGGGACTTGGGTCTGGGTGTTTATCTGAATGTAGGGGAGATGATTCTCCTTTCTTGTAGGAGCTGGATAAAAACTGAGCGTGAGTGTAAACTGCAGAACCTGGTGCATTTAGAACTGGTTTTGTATGTGGAAGTTTACCTCAAATCTTTTAAACTGGGCCTGAAAATGTAAAGGAAGGTGAGAAAAAAGGAGTCTAACTGTGAGACAGGCCAACATGCAGCCTGCTGTCTCCTGTCTGATGGGTAGCAGACGGTGCCATGTGTCGCTGGCGTGACCGCGGTTACGTGTTCTTGCGTCAGGTTGCCCTACGCAGTCCGAAGGAGCGGTGAGGGGTTATCCTAATATTGCTGTGGCTTGTTCTGGGGCCTTTTACAGTTGGTGCTGAGAGGCGGGTGGCTGCTGCTGCGCTCCCAGGACCCTTCTGTTCCCTTTCTAGTCGTGCTTGTATCCTCCCAGATGATTGCTGCTTCCTCAGACAGCTCCTAGGCTTCATTTCTTCCGACGATACCTGCATTCGGTGTGGCAGAGTGGAGCTGCACAGCGGGCTGCAGGCGAGGAAGGAATTCCCTGTAGTCTGTCCTATGCAGGAAAGTCCTGGCCAGTGCTAATCTGCAGGCTGAGTTGTGCTATGAACCATCAGCATTTGCATCGGAGCGTGTTATTAATCCTGTGAGGAGGAGATGACAGGGGGAATTACATCCTGTGTTGCCTTTGCTCTGGCTGTGGGGATAAACTCCAGGTTACTTCTCTTCCCGCTACCAGCCACGTCAGTGTCCAACCAAACTCTGCCCTTACGCCTTCTGCAGGTCTTGGTTTGTAAATGTGCGGGTGTTGGAAGGATTCAGGCCCCTTCTGTGGAGAAGTTTCAGTCGCTGCCTAGCTCCACTGTGAGCAGCTTTTATTCTCGCTCTCGCAAGAGCTTTTTGCCGTTCCTGGCTCTTGAATGTTCTCTGGAGCGGCGCGAGAAGCGAGTCTCCAGCAGAGGCTTTGAGCAGAAGGTCACGTCGCTCACAGGATTAAATCCCTTCTCTTTGGCTATGGTTTTACAAACCTCTGGGCATTGGAAGGTGGTTTGGGAGCACTTTTTTTCTTTGTTTCCTACTGCTTTGTCAGGAGTGGCAAAGCCACGCCGGTGTTAGAGGGGAGGGTATGAAGTGCTGTTACCGTTTTATAGCTTGTTCATTACAAAGTGAGGTGTTTCTGAGCAGCCTGATAGGGGTGTTCCTGTCGGCATCAGCAGAGGGAAGGGTTGGCTGGGAGAGGGGACGGGTGGCAGTTCTCTGAGCCTTGCTGCGTGGGCTGGAGGTAACAAGGGGCGTCTCAGCCCTTGGCTGCAGCTGCCGAGCTCTGTGCAGGACAGCATGCGCTTGATCTTGCAGACAGAGGTTTGATGATGCAGATTTCTGGGATATGTGCAGACGCTGGGAATCTGTTCAGCATCTGGGTGGCTTTGGAGCTTGCTGATGCAGCCAGCATGTTGGCTGCATGGTATTCTCCCTAACAGCCTAAAGGCATGAGAGAGCACCCCCTGGGCAGCGGTTTCAGCGTCCTTAAAACCAGCTGTGCTTCCAGCTGCAAACAGATCCATAATTCACACTGTGGATCCCACCTTCTTTCAATGTCCCTGCTCACCTGAAAAAATGAAGCTTAAATTCCCTGTGATGCTGGGAGTCTGCTGGGGAGTGCAAACCTGCCGAGAGCAGTGGGTTTGAACAGGGGCTGAACACAGGTCTGCTTTGTCACTTGGGCCCGTTGGTTGGCTGTCGGCACAGGTTGTGCTTCTGCTGTTCTCCAGGCCAAGGCGGTTCTTCTTGTAGCTTGTCCCTTCCAAACCTTCTCAGTGGCAGCGTGGAGGGTCTCTCGAGGGCGAGACCTGCTTGGCTGGCTGGAGAGAAGGACTTTGCGGGGGCTTGATGCCCTTCAGGAAGTTTTCACAGCTCAGTTTTGCCCCTGTAGAAGCACCATTTTATTTATAGTGTACCTGATTGGCCTCAAAACGTCAATGTGATAGTCCCCGTTAAAGGCAAAACTGCTGATACACTGTGGCTTTATTCTGACTGGAGCAAAGGCAATGAAAGTAGCACATTTTGTATTAATACTCCTCCTCTGCCTTCTCACCTTCTGCTCCTCAAAGCCTGGCAGGCTTTTGTGGCATTTCAGAAGAAAACTCCCTCTGATTTGGCTTTGGCTGAGGAAAGCTGTCGAGAGAGTGAATTTGGAGAGAGGAGCAGAAATGCTCTGGGTGCTCCTGTGCCTTCGGTTCCTTTGTGCATAGCTACACCAGTGCTTTCTGAGAAAAGCAGAATAACACCATGAGGAGTTACGACTTGCAGCTCTGAAAGCTTTGGTAGAGGGGAACAAACGAGGGATGCAAGCAGTTTGGATTTGAGCATCGCCCGTGGCCGAGGGGGGTGCGGCTGCAGCCCGGGTCCTGCCTGCTGGTACCCGTGGGAAGCAGTGCTCCCAGCATGGTGTTTGGCTGTACCACCCCCTGCACGGCAAATACCCGCTTTCTTCCCTGTTCTCCAGCTTGTTGGGATATTTCTGTGAGCTGTTGACAGGGATCATGTGTGGCGGTGCCTTGCAGATGGTGATAAATCTCTGGTGCTGACGTGTCCTCGTCCTGTTTGCTCTGTAGAAAATCTTGGGGACAACTGCCTTTATTTTGTGATCCCAGATGGGCAGAAAATGTTGGGAAAGATGGAAAACAACTTGTCAGGGGTAGGAATACTCTCTTGGCAGAAGCCTTTTGGAATAAATAAAGCTCTTGCAATGAGGTTGCGGAGCAGCGTTGCCCCGGTAGCCACAGCCAGACCTAGGGCTTAATTCTAGCTCAGGAGCAGAAAGCAAGTGACTGGCTTCCGTGCTTGGGCTGCGTCGTGCTCCTAGATGGTGCTGGCGGCGTTGTCGGAACACACGGGGTTGGCCAGCTGGAAAACAAGCGTCAGAGATCCTCATCCAGCCCATTTGTTTGCCTTGGGCCTGATTTCATAGCTAGGAAAGCGCTGCGTTGTGGTTGTAGGAGACTTGCTGCAGTCCACACGGAATCGTCAGGCTTCTTTTGTGTCCTGAGGAGCAGGAAAAATGATGGAATCACTTGTAACGTTGGCTGTCGGCTTCCCTCTGGAGTGAACGGAGCGGGACTGCCACGGCTACTGTGGAATGGGACAGCAGAGGTGTCAGCTACCAGGAAAAAACCCCAAAACGCAGCTGGCTCAATGTTTACTTTTAAACAAGGATGACTTTTTATTGCTTTTTATTAATTTAAAACTTAATTGGGAGTGTTGGGTGTTGTGTGGAAATGGGTTGTATAATCTCGACTTGCTAGTGTAGGAAATGATAACGTATTAACCCCGTCTCGTAGCTGGTGGCTCACGTGGCCAATGATCTTCCGTTGCGTTCAGCTGCCAAGGGAGCGCGTGCTGGCCCGCACAACTCCCGGTCGGACGGTGTTTGAGACGTGCGAGCAGGAGGTGGAGTGGAAGATGAGTTACCAAACCGTGAGTGCCACTGACTTTGTGCTCCATGGAAAAAAAATGTACGATTCTGGGTTTTGTTTGCATTGCAGCCTTTTTAATTCTTGAGGAAAAGAGCGCTCAGATCGACTGTGTTCATTAGCTTAATTGAAGCAATCTGCACTTTTTTTGTTCCATTGATTAATACTACTTCCCCTCAGTGGGTGTACCCTGTTTGTGTGTGTTTTTTGCACTCACCACTTTAACACTGATGGAATAATCTGGGCATTTCCTGTGGGCTTTGGGCGTTGGGTCAGTCTCGGGGGGTACTTACTAACCATGAGGGTGAGACCCCACATCCTCCCGTCGTACAGAGGGTAGTGCCGAGGAAAAAAGTGAGCTTTTCTTTCTAAAAATGCCATTTAACATCAAACACCTCTGTTTCGTGCCCCATGTGGAACATGATAAGAGCTCACCTGCCCGGTCTGCTCCCTGGTCGGCGGGATGGGGGTTTGTTGGTGGGTTTGAGGGGAGCGGGGCTGTATAGGAGCCTTTGGAAAACCTTCATCCCAGGTGTCAGAAAGCTGAGCAAAGTGTGTGTGTGACTTTTACACCTGATCATTGTTACCCAAGGAGCCTTTTCCAGTTTCAAATAATAAAAAGGAGCGTTTTGTGAACTTCCTTCTGTTTGCTGCTTGGTTTTTTTTCTTCTTCCAAAGGAAAGCGGCGGGTGAGTCCCACCCTTCGGAGGTGCAGCAGCCTGCCTTCCGTCGCGCGCTAAGGATGAATTTCCCCTTGTTTGGGTCCGGGGTGAACAGTTAAACCGTGCTCCTGAAGAGGCGAGGCGAGCACGCCCCCTCACCTCGTGCTGTGAATCCCCCAACTCTTCCCTAGTCCCTCTTTTCTGTTCTTCCCCTGCATCTGCCACGTGCAGCTCCTACCCCGGCTGCCCACGGTGCCCCCCGCTCCCTCCCCAGCAGAAGCTGGGGCTGGCCAAAGTCACCACCTCAGCCCTGACAAAGTCTTTCTGCCCTCCCAGCCGCGGATTTCTGAAAGGAAACGTCGTAATCCTGATTGTTTTCATTATTTTTTTCTTTTTTCTCCCTCCCACTTAGTCTGAAAGAGAGCAGCTGGCACAGAACTGACACGAGGGAGGAGGTGGGGGAGGCAGCACGGCGGCGTAAGCCCCTTCTTTATGGAATCAGGCCGAGTCTGTATTTCTTACACCTTTTTTTGTGTGTCCACCCCGGCCCCTTCAAATTCACACCCACCTCGGATCTGAACTCCTCTCGCTGCTTTTCCAACAGTGACTATATGGAAACGGGAGAATTTGTGACATGAGCTCAGCTGCCCCCAAGGAGTCGTTCGTCCTCGTGCAGCGGGTCTTGTGCCCCGTCGTGTGCCAACCCCTGTCCGGTGCGAGGGGCCCGAGCCCTGCCTTTCCTGCCGTGGATGTCGTGCTTCCAGCCCAGCTCCGCCAGTAAGTTTCTTGGCAGATTGTTAGTTTTGAGGACAAATCTTGGCCCCAGAGCCCTGAACTACCCAAGTTCACGCGTGAACTTTCAATCTGGGAATGGCTCTGCCTTTCTTTCAGTCTGGAGATGGGATTTAATCAAGGCCAGAGTGCAGTTACAGCTCCCCCTCCCTTTTTTTTAACCAGCCATGCCTTGCCCTCATCCCAGGTGTTAATTTTCTGGTGCTAAAGGCACATCTGACCCCACTCCTTCATGAGAAGTGTTCTAAATATCGCCTACTGGCGCTCGAGCCTCGGCAAGGGAAAGGGTAAACCTCGTCTGATACGCGTGCAGCGACTCCTGCCATATGTTTGGCCTCGGAGCACAAACGCAGCTTCGTGAGCGGCAGCGTTTCGGAATACCAGCCACATGCACCTCCCAGATTCTGGCTTGCAACCCTCCTTCTCCTTCCAAAGAAATTCAGAGACGGGAAGGTTCGGTGCTGGGCAGCTTATCACCTCCTGGAGGGGAGTGGGATGCTCCAAGCCTGGCTCTCCTCCCTTGCCACAGCCCCCGGGCGAGGGGTGAGGGGCTACCCGTGAGCCTGCGGGGATGCTCCTCAGCAGGTGGGTCCCTCTTCCCAGTTTGGAGATGGATGAACTGCTTTTCCAGTCTGCTAGGGCTAAAATCCCGGTATGGGCTGCTAACTGTGGAAGAGGCGGAGGGTCGTCCTCGTAGTTGTTAGCTTAGAAACTGAGGCTGAGCAAGGGTAGATTTTTTTCTTTTTTTTTTTTTTTTTCCCCCCCTTTGGGAAGACAGTTGCTGGGAACAGGCACATCCCACACTGTCCTGGGGACTGTTTGCAGCTGGATCTTAGGGTTTTGTCTCTTTTTCTGCCAAAAAGGCCACCACCAGTGTTTGCGGTGATGCTGCTTCTTCCTGCTCGCCTCGTTTCTAAAACCCACAAGGCTTTGGGTGCCTTAACGCGGAGCCGGAGGTCTGTTGGATCCAGCTAGGAAGGAAGGTGGGTGCCAGAGCCGCCAGAACGTGCTTGAACACCGGTTCCCTGTGCGAGCCCTGCTCCTGGCTGGAGCCCGTGCCCTGGCGTGAGGACGGGGTGTGGAAGCACGTCGGGTTTTGCCGTCCCCTCCCCGTGCAACGCGTGTGCCTTTCTGCCCAACGCCCCTTCTGGTTTTGGCTGCTGGGAGACGTGCGCTGACTGACCGCCCTGGCAGGCCGGTCGTGAGCTGATCCGGAGCGTCAGCACCCTTGAGCTGTGTGAAACGCCATCTGTGCCCTCTGTCTCGGTCCTGATTTCCCTGCTCCTCTGGGAATCGGCTGGAACGGAGGGTTTTATTCAGTGCTGCTTGGGAGGGATGGAATTTTTCACTGTTCTCTGCCTATCAGCCATGTATGTTACCCTGAGCTCTCCCTCCTGCGCGAGGGGAGCATCCTCCTGCTGCAGGGCAGGGTGAGGGGGGACAGACCCACACAATTGCTCCCAGGGGCTGTGTTGGAGGCTGCGAGTTCATGCTGAGTCCGGGGGAAGAGGCATGAACCTCACCCACCTCGCTCCTTGATCCGAGGGCTGGTGTTTCCCAGTTTCCAAGCCTTCCGGGTCACCTAAACAGGGGAATGTTTGGCTGCCCAAACTTGGGGCTGCCCCCTCCGCTTTGCATCCCTGCCCGGTGCATGGGCTGGGAGGAGGATGAGTACCCGCTTCCTAGCAGGGCTTCGTTTCCTCCTCCTCTTCCCCAGGCAAAGGGTTAATTAGTGGCAGGCTCTGCGTGGGTAATTAAGGAGGTGTGAGGTCTTCGGTTCCTCGGAGCCGTCAGCCTTTCGCATCCCCACTGACGAACTCTTGCTGTAATTAACCCGTGTCCCGTGCCGCAGCGGGCTCCCCACGCATGTGCGTGGGCCCTTGGGACGTGAGATTGAGTGTCACAGCGTCCCTTTCCAGCCCCTGTCCCCTTGGGACTTGCCCTCTCGAGGAGAGGGTCCCCGGCAGCTGCTGCCCGGAGGTGGTGTGGCGCGTCGCGCCCGCCAGGGGGCGCCCTGAGACAGGACACGGACACTCGTGGGTCCGGGATCCCCGCGGACACTCGTGGGACAGGGATCCCTACGGACACGGACACTTGTGGGACAGGGATCCCCGCGGACACGGCCACCCC
>NW_010225285.1:11129-12018 GCF_000690775.1 Eurypyga helias | reverse complement strand
CCCCGTCCCTGGACCCGCGCAGGACAGGGGTCCCCGTGGACATGGACACTCGTGGGTCTGGTATCTCTGTGGACACAGACACTCGTGGGACCATGCATCCCGGCACTCTGGGACTCTTGGGACCGGGCACCAGTGGGAGTCAAGACCCCTTGGACATCCATCCAGGTGAGGGACCCTGGGAGCACCCCCCAGGCCTGGGCACCCCAGGGAGCTGGGTGGCAGCACCCCTGAAGCCAGGACCCCTCTGTGCCTGTACCCTCCCCGTGGCAGGGACATGGCACACAGTGGTCTAGCGGGGGGCCCAGGACCCTGGCGTGTGGGTTTGCCGGGAGGACGCGTGGCCCAGGGACATGCTGGGATGGCCCCTTCTCCCACTGGAAACAAGTGGGAAGGGTTGAGCTGGGTAGGGAAACACAGGGAACACAGCAGCAGGAGAAACAAAGCCCTGGCAGGGAGGGCGATGGGTGGGGGTCTGTGGCCATCAGCCGTGGGCCCCCTCTGGGCTGCTCAACAAGCAGCTCGTTTGCCGACCTGACACATTTCCTTCCCTGCTTCCCGCTCCGTCACCCCGTGCTCCGTCCTGCCAGGCTGTTGGTGGCCCCGGCATCCCCCCGGCACAGGCAGGGCCCAGGCCGGGGGGGTCTGGGGGTGGTTCTGCTGGGGCTGAGTCTCCCATGGGGGCTGGTGGGCTGCTCTGGGGTGGGGGTGGGAGAAGCGCAAGCTGGAGCATCTTTCCTGCTCACCCACCGAGGTGCTGCCCCACTCTCCACCTGGTCCCGAGCAAACCCACCGGCTACCCAGGAGACAACCCAAGCCCACCCTACTCACTGTGAGCATTGTGTGCCTCCCCTGAGCCCGGGGGGATGCGTCTGCCTTAAATTAACGTGAG
>NW_010225285.1:0-11109 GCF_000690775.1 Eurypyga helias | reverse complement strand
TTCCAAGTGTTTTTCTCCGTGACTGGGTTCTCCCTGGAGCTTATTTCTCACCTCCTCATCCCTCACCTCCGGGAACCCAAATCAGGGCAGGACTTGCCGCTCCTTTAGTGCAGCCGCTGCTCTTCCCACCCAGCCTCGTTTGTCCCCCGTGTCCCTAAATCCCTGTTACCGTAATACCTCGGTGTCCTTTCGGCAGTGACCTTCTTACCCGCTCCGACACATCCATCCCACCCTCGCTCCCAACATATCAGGGGCTGATTTGCAGCCAGTTGCCTGATATCCCGTAATCCCGGCTGGAGCTCCGTTATCCGTCACCGGATCAGCAGCGTGAGTGCTGCCTGGCTCAGCCCCCTGCATGTTGCTGCTAATTAAAAACAAATGAGGAGGGGATGGCTGGCAAGCGGTGCCCTGGACGGCTGCGACTGATCCGCTCCGTTTGAGTTCTGGGAGTTGCTTGAATAACACGGAAATGTAATTTTTCTGCTACTCTGGAAGGGAGAAAAGTCTCAGATATTATTTGTTCTCCTTTCTGAGCATCCTGCTTGCTGTAAAGGAGAAACTCGCCCCCGCTGGGACCCTCCCCAAAGGCTCCCACGCCGGTAACGCACGTGTTCCATCCACGACTGCCTCTTGGCTGGTGCCGGTTCGTCAGGGAGAAGGTGCCAAATCGGCACCCGGAGCCTGACACGAGGGCAGCTGGAGGTAATCCGGAGCCTTCTCCTCCCCAAAACAAGCAGATACGGCAGTGATGGGGGGAAAAATACGTCTCAGAGCCACCAGCCAGCTGGGAGCCGGGCGGCAGAGGCCGTACCCCAGCCCTGGCCAGGCTGTGTGTGCAATTCCCATCTCCCTCTTTGTTTTCTCTAATTGCACGGCCAGGCCTCCCGGCCACAGCCTGTTTCTTCCCCCGCCAGCGTACACAGCCCCGTGGAATGGGGCTGGGACGTGCTGACCCGGGAATGGGGAATACGACCTTGGAAGAGGGATCTAACCGGTTTGGGTTTCCCTGGGGGAGCGATGCTCGGCCGCGCAGCGAGCCGTGGCCGGGATGGTTGACTCTCCATAAGCACTGATCCCGGGAGCAGGGCAGGATGGGTCACCCCCACCCAGCCAGGGGCGGACGGAGGCGTCGGGGCAGCACGGCAAACAGCCGGAGCAGGGTCCCCGCTGGGGTCTCAGCAGATTGAACGCTTTTATTTAAGCCTCTCGGGCGGGATATCAGCTGCTCCCGCTGGGAAGGGCGTGCGATTCCTCTGCAATCTCCCTTTGCAGCCGTTTTCCTTGCCTGCGGCTGGGTTGTTTCACACGAGAGAGGGCTCAGGGCAGCAAGGTGGAATTACAGCATTACAGACAAAGCCTTAATATAATCTTCCCCGCATGAGCGGCGTCGCAGGGGGAAGACACGGAGAACGTTCTGCGGAGCGGGCTCCAAATGAGGCAAGCTGCAAGTTCAGGATGTACGCGGAATTGCTTCATCAC
This sequence comes from Eurypyga helias, assembly GCF_000690775.1. Taxonomy (NCBI): domain Eukaryota; kingdom Metazoa; phylum Chordata; class Aves; order Eurypygiformes; family Eurypygidae; genus Eurypyga; species Eurypyga helias. Next base: position 9,630 of record NW_010225285.1, on the reverse strand, counting down.
CGCTCCTAATGGCTTAACCAACAAAATCCATATTCATAAATCAAAACAGGAACGCGAGCGGCCTCTGTTCAGCTCTGCTGCCAAGCCGTGGTGCGTTCAGAAAAAAGGGCAGGTTATATATTGCAGGCAGCAGCTCCGTATACATCTTCTGCAGCTGCCACGACTTGGCCTTGGTATTTACTGAGCCCAAGGAGAGACGATACGATCAACTCTGTCTGTTGGCGTCTGAAGGATTAGCTGAGTCAACCAGGAAAAAGCTGAGCTAATTTATCATGCTATTTTCAGTACTGAAACGCACCCTGGATGTAATTTCACCCTCAATTACAGATCCCACAGTTCTACAGAACGTAATTATCAAAAACCGTTCTTTTCTCAGCGCGTTCAGTGTCTGGATCTGGGCATGGCGGTGGCAGCTCTGCAGCCATGGCTCGCTGACGAGCTCTGGGAAGTGGAACCAGTGGAGGGATAAAATGAATGGATCTGTTCCCTCTGGCCAAGGAGAGCACGGTGAGGGAAGGAGAGCATCGCAGATGTGTTGGCAGGAGGACCTGGCAGTTGGTCACCATGCAGGGCTGTCACCAGCACCGGGTCAGATCAGCTGTGACTTCTTCCATCCCCCCAGAGACAGAGAACCCACTGTTTTCCACCCTGAACCCCCTCCGAGTGTTGGAAAGTCCAACACAAAGTACGACTCTGCCGTTTTGCAGCTGCCCTTTGGGTATCTCTCCACCCTGAGCCAGGCGCATCCCCTGGCATGCCAATGCCAGCCCCAAACCCTCTGGTAGCCCTGGCTGGACCCTCCCCAGTATCTCAGCATCCCCAAACTGGTGCCGACCCTCTGGGGACAGCCTCTCCAGCAGCACGCCGAGGGGACTGCAGCCTCCCCGCCGTAGCCAGCCCCGGCTCGCAGCATGCCCCCTGGCACACGCCCTTTGGCGTCTGGGTTTTAGCCACCCTGATTTAGCTCCCTCTGCCAATTCGGGCAGTCGGTGGCAATGCCACACCGTGCCAGCTGCGGGCTGATGCCTTGGGTCTCCGCTGGGGAGATATCCCAGGAAATAAGCCGTTTGAAGGGAAAAAAACCCCAAATAAAAAAGCAAACCAAGACGAACTGCAGGGAAACTTTCCTGGGAAAACTTCAGGGAAACTGCAGGAAAAAGCTATCTCCGATTTACCCAAAGTTTAGCTGTTTGCTGGCGAGTTGGACGGCGGCGGGGGAAACGGGCTTCGCAGGGATCCCTCGGGGCTGCGGGGCTGGCTGGTTTCCCAGCCCAGTGCGGGTGAAAGCAGCGGCTCGGTGTGACGGAGGGGCCAAAAATAGAAACTTTACCGCGAGCGGAGAGGAATAATACTTTTCCTGAAGCCGTGCAATAGCCTTGAGGCTGCTCGCGTGGCGATAAGCTGTTGTTTGCCTGTGCTCCGGAGCAAGCGTGTTTTATCTCTTCCTTGTTCCAGCCCTGGAGAAAAAGCCCAGCGATTTTGCTGCCGGTGGGACCACCAGGTCTGTATTTTATTATTTCTCTATTCTAAGCCGACCTGACTTGAATTACGTGGCGCAAGCCCTGGATGTTCTCTCGGATTGTAAAGCCAGAAGGTGGAGGGGAGCTCCACAGCTTTTTGGGGGGATGAGCTGAGCAGGTCTGATGCCTTAATTGGTGGTGGTATTTTGGGGGTTTGGGGTGTCATGGGTGCCAATGCCAGGCCGGGCTGCTCCCCCAGAGATGGGTCGAGGGGCAAGCGGAGCGTTTTTGTGGTGCCGGGAGGAGGAAGCGTTCACAGCCGCCTGTGCAAACAGGAGGCCCCGAGGAGGAAACAGCGAGCCGGGGAAAACCCCAACCCTGTGCAAAGCCCAGGGCTTGAGGAGAGGATTTAATCCCAGCTAAAACTGGGATTCCTCGTCCCTCTCCTGCCCCAGAACTCAGGCTTTCAGGTGAGGTGATGCCACAGAGTTTGGGGGGTAGGGGAAAACCTTACTGCTGCCCTCCGTAAAAGACGTTCGTTAAACGTCGAGCTAATTAGCTATTTGATTAGCAAGCAGCTCCGGGTGATAATGTTTGTAACAGTTTAGTGGCCGACTGCCTCTTGCAGTGCCAACACCGCGCAGGTTTAGATGATTTTTTCCCCCTTTTACACAAATCTCTTCAAATCCCTCTTTTGCTTTGCATCCGCCCCGAAGCGCGGACGATCAACCCGGAGGCTTTTCCCGGCTTCAGCCCATCTCCGGGAAGGAGGATGATGTTAAACTTGAAACAAATTACATTGTGCATTCGAGTGAGGATGCTCGAATGTGTTTTCTTTTCCTAATGACGGAGGCAGTGGGAATTGCAGCACCATTAATTTCTCCTTTTGCCTCCCGCGAGTTGCCAGCAGCTTCTCCCCCTCACCTAGTAACCACCACATCCGATGGGTCGGATGCTTTGCTGTGGCCCTGGCACCTTTTATACGAGCTCAGGGTTGAAAAATAACCGGAGCAGCCTGGGAAATGCAGCAGGGCGAAGCGGAGAGCTGCTGGAGGTGACGGGGATGAAGGGTTTGCAGTGAGCTCCGGAGGAGCCAGCCCGGCTCCGGCATCCAGGGCTGCCGCTTCCCATGGTGTTTCCTTCTGTTTTGTGCCTTTTGAACCTTTCGGGGTTTTTTGCTGTTGGGGGAGGGTGGGGAGGCAGGGCGGCTGCTGGGCTTTAAAGCATTTCCAACCTGGAGGAAGATCAGGCGTGCTGCTGGCTCTTGGGATGGGAAACCACCGCTCGGAGCACAATAGAGGTTATTAAATGTCAGGGAGAAAGAAAGCTGGCTTTTTTAACCTTTTTTTCCCCATTATATTTTTCCCCTGGCTGCACTGGTTTGCTGGCACTTTGTGCCACAGTCAGAGCCGTGGGAGATGGGGTCCCTCGAGCACTTGGGTGTCCTGGCCATGGGTCAAGGTCCGGCAGACCCGGCCTTACGCAGGGGCAGAACGAAATGGCTGGGTTCCCTTTGTGGGCACAGCCTCGCAGGGGGTTTGGGCTCATGCTCTGGGCTGTGGGATGCATCCAGCCACCTCCGCTGCCGGCTGCTCACGTTGCTCAGACCCTTTGCGGAGCGCAGGCGTGCCGTGACGGTGCGGGAGACGGCGATGCCGGCCTCTCTGGCCTCCGCCCCACCTCTCCTCCCAGCCCCGTGCCCTCGTGTCACTGGGAGCGTGAGCAGCAACAGGTCTTTCCAGTCCTGCCCAGGGCCACGTTTCGGCACGCAGCCCCTTTGGGAGCTCCCGTCAGGGCTCTCCGGGCAGGTCGGCAGCAGGGCGGCACCCAGGGAAAAGCACCAGGCACACCACCAGCTCGCCTTGTTTATTTTGACAGTTGTAGCTTTAATTAATCATCCTGCACTGGTAAATGCTTGCAGAACTGTCCCTGTAACGCCAGGTTGTGTCTGCCCCGGGACTGAGCTCGCTGGGGCACGCGGGGCATCGCCTTCTGCCCGACGTTTCTCGCCGGAGCCTGTGGGTTGAAGGTAAAACGCAGATGGGTGCTGTGGGGCTTGCGGGGAGCATGCTAGGGCAGGAAGAGCCCCCCAGGGCTCCCGGGGGGTGGGCATCCCCCTGTTCTTGCCTGGCAAAGCCGCTGGAATCTGTTGGGAGAAAATATTGGGTGCAGGCATGCACCCCACATGCCAAGAAGGTGCGGAATGGCAGAAGTTGGGAAATTTGATGTAGTTTGGAAATGGGGTGTTTTTTCAGCCTGTGAGGGGGATGAGCCCTAGGATCAATGGCCAGTGATCAAAGTGAAGTTCCCATGAGATCCGAATCACGGCATTTCCCCTGCTCCCCCTCAGAGGCTCATCCATGGCACCACTGTGATGCTTTCCCCTGTATTTTTACCTCCGACACGTCGCTGCCTAGCTCTCTCCATCTTAACAGATGGCTGGAGTGACAATTACTGCCTCAAAAGACTGTACTTATAAATTCCTTGTTGGGCTGTTATCCGGCATGTGATAGAGCTTTACACAAACAGAGCCGGGAGTCAGTGCTGGCTGTTGTAACTGGAGGGGAAATCGTATCACACGAGAGTGATGTGTTTTGCCGGGGAAGTGGCTTTGGTGAGTGAGTGTAAAATGAGTTTGGTTTGTGTAGATTTGGTATTTGCTAAGAAATAGTTACCTGGGGGTGACTGGCACCGGCTGGCTTGCATCCCATCGCATCCCATCGCATCCCATCCCATCGCATCCCATCCCATCGCATCCCATCCCATCCCATCCCATCCCATCCCATCCCATCCCATCCCATCCCATCCCATCCCATCCCATCCCGTGGGGAGCTGCAGGACCAGGAGGCAAAGCTGCCCTTCATGGCTCCTGGAGTTAATTTAATTGCTTTTCTCCTCTTCCTGGTTATCATGTTCATGAATTTGGAAACTCTTAATGCAAAATAATTAGGGTTGCGGTTCCTTAGGGATGGGGCAATTTCCCATCTGGAAATGCAACATATCTTCCATCCTCCCTGTCCCTGTCTGATCGCTGTTGGGCACTGTGTGCTGCTGATGGGGAAGGTCGGGGGCGATGCCCAACGTGCCAGGCTGCATGTTGAGGATTGCAGGGGATGCCGGTGATGTTACAGTTAAACCAGCCGACCCTTGGTAAAGATGACTGGGAGAGCAGGGAGGTTACACCCCAGCGGGATGCTCAGGAGAGGGTTTCATGCCCTTGGCATCCGCGTTGCTGGGCTTGAGTCATCCTGCTGGTGACCTTCCCCCCGGTGCTGCAGCCACCAGCATCTCCCAAGCATCCCCTGCGCTCATCCTGAGCTGCTTATGCCCGAACAGCCCAGGGACCGGGGGCTGCCACAGGGTCCTCTCTCCCGTGTGTGGGGCGGCGATGGAGGACCATGCTCTCTCTGGGTAAGATGGCATGGTTGGAGGTGATAATTAACCATGGCTTGTCACCCTTTCTGGCAACAGAGCCAGAAAAGGGGGAAGGGACATAAAACAGGAGAGCTGTGCCCGCACTGGAGGTGTCAGCAAGCAGTGTGTTCTGGGGAGGTTGGTGGAGGCACTGCGGGGTTTGTCCAGCGTCAGGTTGCAGTGGTGGGCTTCCCACACCGCCTTTCCTGGGAAAGCCGTCAGTTTGCACAAGCAGAGGCGTATCCTGCCACGCTGAGGCCCCTTCTGCCGCTTTGGCAGCCGCCCCGTGATGTTGGCGAGGTCCCCGTCCCCGTGCCCCAGCCGGAGCAGAAAGCTGAGCTGTCGCTCGCCGACGCAACCTTTGCACTCCCGGCAGCCCCGTGTTTGCTCCTCACCCGTCCCAACTGCCTCACACGGGTGGGAGGGTTCAAAACCACCTGCGTTTCTCCCACCTCTGCCGGCACTCTCTGGGTGGTTTTCCGTGCTCCCGCTGTCTGGTTTGCCGGGAAGGGCGAGGACAAGGGGGTGCAGCAGGAGCTCTTCCCCAGGGCCATCGCGCCAGGCAGCCAGCACTGGTGGGAGAGGAGCCCCACTCCTGCTGCTCGAGCGCGCGCCGGGCCGTCTGCCTCTCCCCGGGAAGGTGTCGTCAGTAGGTTTTCCTGCTTTTCCTTTCCCGTGGGGTAACTTTTAGGTGCTCTGCAGATGATAGGGAGGCTGAGGGTGGTTGTAACGCCTTCATCCTAACTTGCTGACGCCTGCCTCCCTCGCTGAGCTCTCCTAACACATGTGCTGCGGCAGATGTTTGCTAACCAAGAGGACCCCGGGGAGACACGGGGAGGCTTTTTCCTCCCTAAAGAAGTTAGCATCAAGGAGGCATGTGTCTGACAGCCCGTGGCAAGCTCTGCCTTGCTCAGCGCAGAGGTATGCAGCAGCTGGCAGCGCAGTCGTGTCCCCCGAGTGCAGGATCCAGCCGTGGCGTGGCCTCGGGGAGGGCAGAGCATCACCCGAACTGAGCTGCGGTGGGGAACGTGCTCCGGCATCTTCTGCTCTGCGTGAATAGTGCACTAAATTGCTGTGTTTTTGGGCTTGTTTCGTAACCTGAATCCCAGCTGTGGTTTACTGGGACAAACTGGAGGTCAGTGCGGAGCTTGTCCCCTCCAGCTTTTGCTCAGGTGGAGAAAACCCCGTGTTTTAAACCAGAAAAACCCCTGGCGAAGCAGAAGCTGCTCGGCAGCACCTGGTGTGTTGGGCTGGGTTACGGTCAGCGCAGGGGAGATGGTTTCCCACGCCCAGACCAGGGATGTGCCAGCAGGGTGTGAGCACCTTCTCAACCTTAGCTGCTTCCATACGTGAGGAGAAGGAAGCTCTGGTGACCTCTGCATCAGAGATTCAACCAGGAATAAGGAAACCAGAGGATTTTCCCAACCATTGTGCAAAGAGGGGTGTTCAGTATGGGAGGGTCCAACTTAATGCCATAAACCAGATTGGATTAGGATGGATTTGTAGAGCGGCTTATTTAGGTTTTCAGCAGCCGTGTCACAGCTACACGTGGTGTTGCAACACGCTGTTGCGTTGTATGTTCACGCTGGGGTGTTGGGTGTGAAGGGCTCAGAGCCAGGAGCTCCCGGGTTGGGCACAGGGGAGACGGTATGGGGTGGCCACGGGAGGGTGGTCTGGGCTGTGAGAGGGCATGGGAGGACACAGCTAGGTATGCACCAGCGACCCAACATCTCCCTTGTCTCGCGAGCCTGAACCAAATCCCTCAGCCCATGAGGTCATGGAGAGTGAGCATCCTTCGGGGCTTGGATGGTTTCTTACCCTTTTGGGTCTTTTTAATGCAAATTAATTTATCACCCCAGTTTCCTGGGGCTCAACTCACCTTGCATGCAGGACCTGGGCTTTGGGGCTGTTATCAGAACGTGTGTCTTGTTCCTCCCTGCTCTTGCTCTGCCCCCATTCAGCGGGAGTTTGCATCACATCCTTCTGCCTTCGAAACCCTGGCTCCTTTCCGGAGCTGTCAGCGCCATCCCCTGTGCCCGGCCCCGCTCTCCTGGGCTGCTTTTTGCTCAAGGGCCTGAAGTAAAATATTGCCCAATATTTTAGTAACTTCCACAAAAGAGGTGTTTCCCCTTGTAGCTGCTGGGTGGGTGGGGATGTCGCCCTGCGCTCAGCACCGATTCCTCCGCTCTGCCTCCCTCCTGGTGCCGGGGAAGTGGCGCTGGCAGGTGTGAGCTTGGCTGTCTCATGGCACCCGCCTACTGCTGGAGTCGTGCCGCGATGCGATCGGGGAAGGAAAATAGGCCACTTATCGTGTGTGACAGACACAGCCACCCCCGGAGCCTTTGTCTGCAAAAAGGGGGCAATGGAGTGATGAATATATCCACGTCAGTGCGGGGGCAGAGCTGCAGCTGGGGTCTGTGGGTGCCCACGGGTGCCTGCAAACACACCGCAGCGGGAGGTGGGTGCTGGAGCATGGATGCGGCCGCGAGCGTGGGAGAGGGTTCTTGGCCGGGGATGGAGTTGGGGAGAGGGGTCGCTCTCCCTGGGGATGTTTTGGGGTGGGGGCATCACCATGGAGAGGTTTCCACAAGCTGTTTGGAAAGGCTTGAACATCCCATATGGGTGCCGGCGGGTTAATAACCCAACCTGAGCCTTGGCAGGGACGCGCCGCCCTGGTCCATGGCCGCTTCCAGCTGAGCTGGTGTTGCCACGGCAGTCACAGGGCGGATGCTGTCCTGGCAGCCCAGGGGCCTCTCCTTTCCTTATTAAGGTGAATCATTCCTGGGAAGGGCCCCAAAGCAGGTGGAGCCGGCACAGAAGTGCCGGTCTCCCATCCCGGTGCCGGAGGCTGGGTTTGGTTTGGCGCCAGGAGTGTGCGTGCCGGCACACTGCCGGGGTTCCTGTCACTCGTGATCCGGTGCAAACCCAAGGTCAACAGCGGGAGTGACAGATAAAAAAACACGACCTGCAAGGCGTGCTTTAAGGATTGAAAACCCAACCGGGGTGAGCTGGCAAGGGGAAGGCAGTGAAACCTTCACCATCGCTTTTTATAAAAATTGGGGCTCTGGGATGTGCTTTTACATGTCACTTGAAATTTCTGAAGTCTGACTTAATTATAATAATCATCCTCAGCAGACAGTCAATTAGTAATGCTCTTGGATTTCTGCTGAGCTCAAACTTTGTGTCACAGGCGCGTTGTTTCCTCCATGGGCTGTGTGTGGGGGCAGGCAGCCTCCCTTCCACGCGGGGACGGACAGGGTGTCAAGCGGTTTTGTGCTACCTGGCATCATCTGAAATATTCCCAAGGAGGATGCTCCATGGCAGGAGCGACTCGCTCACCTCCCTCGCTCCTGCATGGCTTGGAAGGACTGAAAAGCCATGCTGAGGCTTGTGGCTTTTCCAAGGGTGCCCTTGTGCGGCAGCATCTGTTTTGGCCAGGCTGTGCCAGGGATGCTGCGGTCCCCGCCGCACCCAGCCCAGCAGCATTTCCCTGGGTTCATACCGTTTGCTGCTCCTGGGTCATGCACTCCCCAGCATCTCCCGAGGGGAGAAGACGCTGTTGTTACAGCCAAGCCCGGTTTTCAGTCCCTGCGGGTAGCCTGCGAGGCATGCTGGGCTGGCACCCTGCCCGTGGGGGGTGCTCTGGTACAGGAGCACGAAAAGGGGCTCTGCTCTGGGTTGGGGTGATGCTGGAGCAGGGTGGATAAGTAGGATTGGGGATGCCATACTGGCACAGGGGGGTTCCAGCCTCCTCTCGCTGTCACGGGGTTGCGTGTCACTGCCTGGGAGGTGCTGCAGAGCTAGGGGGGCTGTTGCTTCCCCAAAGCACCCCCCTATGGATAGAGCCCCTTGGGTTAATGCAGGAAGCAGCTGGCCAAGTGACAGGGTCCTTCGGGGGGTGCTGAGGTGCCCTGGCAGAGGCTGGCGGGGGCAGAGGTGGAGGGGTTGCTGCCCCCATCTACGTGGTCATTTGCTTCTCTGTATCAAAGACTCCCCTTTGTAATGAGCACCCCAAAACTGCCACCTCCTCTGGGCCATCCTTCCCAGGGGTCTCACCCTCTCTCCCACCTCTTTGCCACAAACCTCCTGGAGCTTTTTCTCCAACGGTGCAGCGGGAGAAGCCGGACTCCAGCAGCGCTGCTCTCTGAACGAGCAGTAATTCCCCCGAGCACTGCCCGTGTCCCATGCATGCTGCACCCACTGCTCTCACACCGTTTCTCCTCCCAGCTGGGGCTTTTCTCCCTCTAACCCCAGTTGGCATTTTTTTGCCCCAGAGTGGCTCATCTGGGGATGAGCAGAACAGGTAACTCAAAATCCTCAGGGATGGGATTTTGGGGATGCTAAAGGTGATGGGAAGGGCTGAAGAACTCCTCTTTGATGGGGACCCCCATCGGATTTTATTTAATATTTCAGACATCTGCTTGGACAGGGTGTTTTGGGGGGGTTGATCAGCGTGGGAATCCTGCCGCAAGGCAAGTGCTCTTGCAGGGACCGCGCACTCACCCTGTGCTGGAGAGACGTCTCTGGGGACGTCCACGCTCGGCCGGCCGTGAAAACCATGGCAAAATTACACAATGACCTTCCCCTTCCTGCGAGCCAGCGCCACAGCCAGCCGGGCTCTGCGCGCAGCCGTGCGTGCCTGCGTGGGCACCCGAGGAAGGGGGGGGGGAACACACGATGCGCCTGAGCTCCGGAGGGAGGGATCGCATCGTCCCCGCGTCGCCCGTCTTGGCTGCTTCCCGGCGTGCCGGCCACG
>NW_010225284.1:0-3960 GCF_000690775.1 Eurypyga helias | reverse complement strand
TTTTCCTGCAGCAGCTCAAGTGCTGGCCTGGCTGCCACAGTGGGTTTGTGAACCCCATTTCTGAGCTCTGGGCCTGCGGGTCACCCCGAGCTCCTGTTCCTCACTGCTCCAGTGGGTCAGAGGTCATGAAAGAGGAAGAACTTCCCTCTCCAAGCCAAGGATAGGCTTGGGGTCATGACACAGTCCTGCACCTTTGTGTCAGTTCTGCTTGTCCAGGGCTTCCATGCCTGCTCCCCATCCCTGTCCCAGCCTGATCGCTGTGCCCTCTGCCCCTGGGGTGGGATGGGTGGCAGCCGCTGTGCCGGGGCTCCCGAGGACTGCGATGCTCTCTCTTGCAGGCTGCGGGAAGGGGTACACAGACACGGTTGTGAAGGGCAGCCTGGAGCAACAGAAGTTCCTGATCTTTTACATCAGGTGAGCGACACAAGGACGATGCCCTGACACAACAGCACCCTGGGAACAGGGCACGGTACCCTGCAGTCACCTCCCACGGCTGCACGCCACAGGCAGCTGCTGGTTCCTGAACCAGCAGGGTCGTGGTTTCACAGCAAACCAAAGCAGGGCAGGAAGAGGATGAGCTTTGACGGAGATACTGGCTGGGCAGGGAGCCTGGGACACCTCTCCCTCTGCCCCATGGCTCCCAAGCTCAGTGCCAGCTCCCAGCGGCGCCAGGCGGTCTGCAGCGAGTCCCCAGGCACCCTGCAGTACCAGCCACCCCACCCTGAGCCCTCCAAAATACAGCCAGCCTCCGGCCAGGGTGCCGCAGGGATGCTGCCGCGCGGAGTTACGAACGTGAAGAGATCCCGTTCTTCCGCTTTCCCTCGCAGGGACGGCTTCGTGACCGCAGCTGCCAGCCTGAACTGCGACCCCATGGTGTCCCTGATTGCAGAAGTTTTATACTCAGGGAAACAAATCTCTAAAGAAGAAGCCGAGTAAGTGACACCCTCCCTCAGCTGGTGGGTGGCTCTGTGCCGCGTTCCCCGTGCCAGGGAGCCCAGAGAGACACAAAATGAAGATGATTTACTGCAAATCCCCAACGTACCTTCTGTTTGTAGGGCCTGCGACATCTGCAACATACCCCAGCTGGCTCAGCACGGCGCGTGCCCCGTCGTGACGGGCAGAGAGTCAACCAAGTGTTAACAACTCCACACCCTCCCGCCCTGGCACAAGAGAAATAAAATCATGAGCAAAGCAGAACCCAGCGCCTGCATTTTTTGCTTGAGGACGTGCAGGGGCAAAGCGAATCGGCGCTTGCCCCTCTTTTCTAGGCAAGGACGTGCTGGGCTGGATAAGAGGAGATGCCCGTGTCCCGGAGCTCAGCTGAGGGTCTGAGGGGGCAGAAGCAGCTTCACAGGTTCACAGACCCACCGACTGCTCCGGCTCCTCTTGCTGGCAGTTGGCAGGGAGCTTTCATTCAACACACGGGTCACGCTGACCTCCTGCTTGGCAAGAGCACGTTTTCCCAGCGTGGGGAGCCGTGACCTGCTCTCCCAGCTGGAAACTGGGTAGTTTGTGGGCAGGAACTCACATGAATACCCTACCCCTAAGGACAAGGGGGCTGCCATCCGACCTCCGGGCCAGCAGCACCAGCTACAGCCGCCTGCAATACTGCATCAGCTGCTACAGCCCAAGGACAGCCGGCCTCCGGCAGCGAAATCCCAGCCCCAGTCGGTGTCCCCTCTCCCGCCGTGCCCCTGGATGCTTCGAGGAGGAGGCCGGATGCTGCGGGAAGCACAGCCTCGATGCTGAAGAGTTACTCGGTTTTTGCAAGGCGGCAGCGAGCGAGCCTGGGCTTTCTACAGGAAACACTGCACTTACTCACCCGTCACATGGGGCTTCGCAGGAGGAAGGGTAAACCCCCAGAGCGAGTTCCCGCAAGGACGTTTTGTCAGCCTAAAACCCCTCTGCTCTTACATTACACGCGGGTTACAGCCGGAGCCCGAGTCCCTTTGCTCGGCCAGTGGGATATTACAACGCGAGGTTTGTGTTAAACATGCAGACTCACGCTCTGGCACCTCCTCACAGATGAATTTGACCTGAAGTTTTACATTTCCTGACCCCAGGGGCTTGGTGCTGCTGCTCAGGACAATTCTCTGCCCCGAAATAGCCACATCTTACCGGGGAAAAGAGGTGGTTTTCTGCAGAGCGAGTCAGCCCTCCGCAATGACGTGAGGAAGCAGCAAATCTGAGCGTCACCCACACCACGAGGCACGGAAGGGGGGAGCAACTCCCCTCCGTATCACGTCAAAACACGAGGCTGCGATGCCCGGGAGCTCCTCGGGCATCCTGCGCACACAGGGCTTTCTGCCCCCTCGGTGCACTCCAGGACCTGTTGAGCGCTGAGCAGGCACCAGCTGTTTCATATGGAATATTTGTATTTTCATAAGGAATTCCATATTTCACATGGAATTGCAGCAGGGCAGCTGCAGTGTAACAGATCAGCTCGGCCTCAAGCTGGAGGCGTTCATCCACAGTCCTCTCCACTCAGAGAGCGCTCTGAGGGGCTTCGGCAGCCCTGCTCTCCCTAGATGACAACCCCAAAGAACTCTGCTTCTCGAAGCCATCAGCAAGCACACACGAAGCAGAGCAGCTTCACACGGGAGCGAAAGGACCCTGTGACAGCAGACTCACTCCGCTTCTACCACGTAACAGACACCAGGTCCCTTTCCGCACTCCACCGAGTGCCAAAATTTGGTAGCAGCCCTGCCTTGGGCAGCTGGATCCTGGAGAGGCAGAGTGAGGCTGTGCAGACTCATTTCAGCACAGGGCCTTGCCTCCCTGCTCGCCCCCGGAGCTGGGATGAGCCATGGTCTTTCTGGCAGGCCCCAAGCAGCCATGCCCGGGCACTCCCCTGCTTCCTAGCCACCGTGGAGGTGGTGGTCCCAGAGCAGTCCCATGGGAGAGGCTTCCCCAGGGGCGCAGAGACTCCCAGGAGGTCCCAGTGCAAGGCAGGGGGCATCTCCATGCCTGGAGAGCAGCTTCCAAGTGCCTTCGGGGGAGCCCTTCTGCTTCTGTCCTGCAGCGAGGCAGAGCCCAGACCACGGAGGAGCCCAACAAGGTTCACCTGGGCTCCTCGCAGCGCTGCCGGCTCCAAATACCTGGAATCCTGGCGCTGTCCCAGAGGCAGCCACAGACAGGGCTGCCCAGCCTTGCGGGACCGTGGTTCCCGGAACAGACGTCTGGGGTGCGTGATTCGGCCCTGAGTCACCCGCTGCCAGCAGCCCAGCCTCACCACACCCAGCCCCGACCCACACCAGGGCCGTGTGGGTGCAGAGCCAACCCTCTCCTCCGGCTCCATCCCACCGCAGGGCTAATCCTGCTCCCGAGCCCAGCGCCAGGTCAGTCCTGCGAGCTACACCCGGCGGGGTCACCGCCTCTGCTCAGGACAAACCAAAGAGCCCTGAACAACCGACCCTCCACCTGCAGATCCCGACGCAGCCTTGGCTGGGGACTGAGCTTTGGCATATGGCCCCCCTCCCCAGCACCCCACAGGGTCTGCAGCCCCCTCCACCCTCCTGCCAGGCTGTTCCAGGCACCCCACAGGCAACAAACTTCCTAAAACTGAACTGTTGAACAAAACAGAAAGTTTAATGCCCCTTTCGGTCTTCTCTAGTCGCCTCTCAGCTCACTGCCACCCCACCAGCGGGGCAGACCCCGTGCAACAGGGCTGCAGGGCAACCCTCCCGGCCAGGCTCTGTCTGGAGGCTGCGAGGAGACGACTTCATCCCAGTTGGGCTCATCCTCAGCCCTCAGATCCACAGGATGCTGCAGAGAGGTTCATCCGGGTGATCGGGAAATGGGTCCGGCTGTCATCCAAGGGGCCGGTGCCGAGAAGAGAGTGGCTACATTCAACAGTTCTTCAACTGGCAGCTTTAGCTACTAGAGAAGGACATAAAGCTTGCCACTGAAGAACTGGTGCTGGTTAGCCAGGGGCAGGGCGGCGCGGCGGCACCTGGAAAG
>NW_010225283.1:0-7405 GCF_000690775.1 Eurypyga helias | reverse complement strand
CAAGCAGAATGCTGTGAGAGACATGTGTGAGAAGTAGGTTCTAGCAAGAGGCTATAGCTGCAAACCAGCTTTGAGGAAAAAAATTATTTGTAAAAGGAAATTCTCCTGCATATTGTCATACTCATTCCTTTAATAGATATATCGGCAGGCTTTTGTCTTACTACTAGTTATTTATCATAGCCTACATCCATTTTGTATAATCTTTCTCTAATTTCCACTTTAAATTATTAGGGAGATGTCTTCTCTGCCTCTGTATTGACTACCAAGAATCTCCAAGTATTTATTTTATAGTTTTGTAAACCAGTTGCAGCAGTGGAAATGAAGCCTGAGCAGTATGTTTTGTGTAGCAGGTATAAAGTCCTTCGTTTAGGTGATATTATTGAAGTGCCTACCATGAACTCTAAAGCTGCTGGGAGTTTAATTGATTCCTAGAAGTGCAATGAAAGTAGAGCAGATAAAAAATGACAGAGTTGTTGCTGATGCAAATGAAAACGTTAGAGCAAAGCAGCTGGGGAGAATACTGTAGATGTTTACATTTTCCCAACATGCTTACATTGTTTCTTCCACATTTTCCAGGCAAAGCTCACCTGGTTTTGCTCAAGGCCTGGAATGCAGCGAATTGTGTACAGCACCTAATATTTATTCATGCCATTGTCAAGAACATCTTTGCAGCTCCTGCCAAAATCTGTCATTGAACATGTTTGTTCAGCTGCATGGCAAAAACATAATACACAGTCATCATTTTTACTTCGTCACCTACTCAATATTTTTCTTCTCCAATTAAATTAACTCATAAATACTGTGCTTTTCATGCCAGAAAATTCTTACTACATCCATTCAACTAACACCCATTTGTACATTTTATGTTCTTGAACATTTAGATACTTCAATAATAAGTTCCGAAACAATAGAAAAGCCAATGCTTTAATTCACCTGGGACTATGGAACCCTAATCACAATTCAAAGAGATTACACAGTCAGGCAAAAACTAAGCTAGGCTAAATTTCATCATTAGTCACTATCAGCTGTAGAAATCTGTATATGAATGGAGAAAACACAAAGACAGTAAAGGACTTGGTAAAAAAACCCAGGTTTAACACCAATTTGCATTGACTTCAGCACAGGTGACAAAGAATAACATTAGCTTGAGTCAAACCAGAGGGTACCAGGTACTTCTAACCCAATGGGTGTCATCTTAGCTGCTGCTGATACCCTTGGTAGGTAAAGTAGGGATACTCTTGTCTGTAAACACATCTCCTACCTTGGATGGCACAGAAACCACAGCTTACAGACATTTGACTGTGTCTGGGAATCACTGGAAAATCAGACTACCCTGGGAGGTCTCTGCCCTCTCTCTAGGCAGGTTTAATTTATGAGAGATGTTCCTCTTAAACCCATTCTTAAGCATTTTCAGTGATGAGGACTCCGTATCCCTTTCAAAAAAATAAGCGTTTTGCCATGTTTATAGTCAGAAAGCTTTTTTCCTAAGGTGGAATTTGAATTTGCCAGAGCAAATTTGTTCTATCTACCAGAGAGAATGAGTAATTCCTGTACAAGGCTGCTGTAAATAAAATCAAAGGCTGTTCTCATGGCCCATCGGTCTTCTTTATTCTAGAGAAAGAAATACAGTACTTCCAATTTTTCATATATGTCATGTTGTTGTGACCTGGTTATTCTCCCTTGGACTCTACCTACTTCGTGTCTTTCTAGGAGTTTGGTGCCCTAGAACCAGACATAATACACCATCTCAGGCCTTAAACAGTGCTGAAGTGGTTGTTCAAGACATGATGCAACACTGTGTCAAACAATCAGAATTCTTCTGACTTACCACTTCTCACTTTACTTGTGGCCAGTTACCCTGTTTTAAGAGGAAGTGTAATTACTTTGACATGATTAGTTACTGACAAATCCCTATTCATCAAGTGGATGAATTTCACAAATCCATATTGGCTGCTACTTATTTCTTTGTTATCTTTTGGGGCTTAAAAAATCATCATGAATTATGGAATAAATCTTTGGATAAATCTGCACATGACTAGCCAGAATTTCTTTGGTTTTTCTCTCCCTTTCTGAAAGATCTGATATTACATTTGACTTTTTACAGTTTTTCTCATTGGTCTTCCCTGTGTCCTCCAAAACAATTCCTAGTAAATCTGAGGTGGCCATGATGAACTTCATTCTGGGATAATTAAGAAGTGTGTAAAAAAATCAAAACCATTTGTCCTGCCCTTATTTTATCCTAGGCAGAGGTTTTACCCTCTTAGCTGGGTTAATTACAGTAGCCAGCTGCTACAGTTGATGCATTTAGTAGAGTCGGATCCAATAAAAGGTACAAAATATTTCAGCTATCACAGCACTGTATATCCTTTTCTCTTGAGCTTACTTCCCAATGGCCCAACTTCAGAAGAGTTTATCTTCCTGAAGACTATTGTTTTACTTTTGCTGCTTTACCTTTTTCTCTTCCTATGCATTACGAGTTCTGTCTGGAACAATCACATCACCCAAGTGATGTTGCCCTTGATGTTCTGCAATGGAACACTGTCATATTTTATGTACATTCCTCAGACCCCAGATTCTTACCATCCACATAGAGGAAAGTATTACACATTTGCTCAGGTCTTTTCAATGTCCATGAAAATCAGAAACAAACACAACTTGACTGAGTGAAACCGCAACAAGCACTCAAAATTAACTGCCTGACAATGAAGTCCATTCTTTGTCTCTCTGAGACACTACACCGTTCAGGATTTTGAAGAGTCATGGCACAGTCACAACATGTTCCCCCCATCTCAGTGTACAACATTTATGAAGGCAGCCTGAAATGTGAGCAAAAAAAAGTAATGCTGGCCCCCAGCGAGCAAATTGAGAAAGATAAGTCGTGACTAATCTAGGCCTGGCTGAGAGGTCTAGTTCAGTCATGGGGCTGAAAAGTTGTCTGACAAGAACATGTTGTCTGACAAAGGCAAAACCAAAATCAAGTCTGGGTCTGAATTCAAAGCCCAGACAGAAGGATGCTGCAGCTAAGCTGAATCACAACTAAAATGAGCCTGATTTTCATTGAGCTTTAAACATGGTCCCTACATTTTCATTATTCAGCACAACAAGAGAAGGTCAATTCCCTGCTGTTTTTGCTGTCCTTGCCTTGACAAAAGCACAGATATCATCAGACCTGAGAGGATGCCTGGGACCTGTTCAGCAAGTCCAAAAGACCCTGAAGTTCACCTTTTGCCAAGGGAAAGCCAGCAAGTGAATATCTGAGGAAGCCTCTTAAAAATTGGAAAACAGACTCCAGAAAAACCACCCAAATTCTTTTGGAAGATTTTAACTAGCATCAATCCTTTTAACTAGCATCAACCAAGAATTTGCTGACCAATGTGTTCCACAATATGCCTTTACCAACAGTTTGATAGTTAAAGCAAATAGAGTACAGGCCTTGAAAGATTCTGCTACTTAATTACAAAAAATATCCTTCACTTGATCTTCCAGATTTAACGCCTTGTAGTATGCCCTAACTGGGAGATTGCTATGTCTGTTTCTTCTTTGTCATCATGCATATGTGTTGAGCTCCACTTTAGACATCAGAAGACAATATCCTTCCCTGCTTTTAACCTGCTTCTCCTTCCCGAACAATCTATATCCTTTATATTAATATTCTAGCCATACAAATTCTCCCACCAAGTCTCAGTTATTCAATTCACCTGTAATCATGATCAATTATTAAGATTTTCAGGTTTTCTTGTTTATCCTTTATATTTTTTTCCACGTGTCATTGGTAAAGATACTCATGACTAACCTCCTGGTTTGTTTCTTGTACTTGTGACTTTATTATGAATAAAAATGTATTACTTGTTGGTTTTTGACCCTAGAGCAAGTTGGTGGTGTTTATTTTAGTATATGGGGTTTTGCCAGCTCTCCCCTTAACTCTTAGATTAAAGCCATTCTTTCCAGGTTAGCAAATGACTGGTGAAAGATGTTTTTCTTCTTTTACTGTGGGCTCAATATTTGCTCAGCAACTTACAGAGTATCACTAATAGTCAAGGTAAACTAACACCCTACCAGTGTCACAGGCATAGCTACACATTCATCTTCAGTCCACGGCTTGACTGTCAAATGGGAGGTTTCTTGGGAGTCCCACCTCAGTTTCTGATCTTCATATCTCTGCTCCCTTCCTGCAGATCTTTTGATGTGGCCACCATTGCTTCCAGCAATATCTTCGTGACAGGAGAGGAGGATGCAGTAGAGACCAATGAGGCAGATGAGCTGCAGAAATAGACACTTTGACCCAGATTTCTGGGAAGCAGTATGTTTTTAGAGACAGTCAGGAGATGTTAACACTGTCCTGAAGGTGATGGGACTTACTTCCCACCAGTCCTTCTCCCCTTTTGGGAAAGTGGCTGCCTGACCCTTAACCTTGATGGTTTCACCTTCTCCCCCATTATAACTGAGGCACTCAATCTTACTGTGGTCAGAACAGGTCTGCTCTCGGTGTTAGCAGGTGGATGGCGTGAGGTCAGACACTTTGCCTACAAAAAGCAGTAGAGCAGACACTGCCCCCTTCATTACTGGACATCACCTGATCTAGTTTACAGTTTCTATTTGTCTATGTTCTTCAGTGGTGATTGTATGTATCCTGTTTTATGATAACAGATGCATCTCTGCCTGGCCATTTGCAGCTCTCTTCCCTGCTTCATAAGAGATTTTACTAGCAACCACAATCCAAACCAGATGTCCTTTCCTACCCAGCCTTCTTTGGAAGAGAACATAGGTCACACTCCCTACAAATCTAATGCAGGACCGGAGCCAAGGCATACAGGATCAGGTCCCCATCTGGGCACGGCATTCAGTTTCCTAATTGCTTGCACAAACCAGGATGTTACATGTATAAAGAATTACATTATTTGCTGCACTTCACCAAAGCATAGTAGAAAACCTGTAGTTTCAGGGTGGAAGGGAAAAGGGGGAGGAAGAGCAAGACAGAGGCAGCTTTAAACCATGTATGTGCCTCTGGGGGACGTTTCAAGAGACCAAGTAACTAAGTTATGGTGCACCCTGAGGTGTTAATAGGCTGCCCCAAAGCCAACGGCAACTGAAAATCCACATAATTAGGCAATGGAAACACTCCCCCCGTCTCGACATAGCCCCATGCCAGTCAGAAGCTTTTTCTTCAGTTACTGAGCAGGAAGAATGTTACCCTGCCTAGATGTATTAAACTGCTCCTTAGACGTCTGTAGCTGGAATACAGGAACCACAGCCCAGGTAAGATGTTGCTTTTTCCTGCAGAAGGCTGACACTCTCTTTGTCAAAGACGAAATAGTCTTTTTTTATTATACAACCGGAACGTGGCTACCAGCTTGGCAAAATGCTGGCTGGATGCACATGTACCTACCACCTGAGCAGCACTCTTGACATGTGGCAGCCACACTTTCCGTCACCTCACGGGATGCGGTTTTCTTACCATATGAAAACTGGAGGTGACTATTCAGCTGCCAGAGGCAGGGCAGAAAGCTAACGGAGGAAGAGCAGGTCCTCGATCGCTTTCTCTTTGAAGTTTTATTACAGCAGAATTTGTTTCTGAATCTTTGACTGGCTGCAGCAGGAGTGCTGCACTTCAGCGTGCCTCTGCCAAACTCCCTCCGATGAACATTCCCACCTAGGCTTGGGAAAACCCTCTACACTCCAAAACACACTAGGATCTGCTAAACAACCCAAGACCCGCCTCTGCGAAGTGTTGTACATACTGGGAAAGGAAGCCTTTTGTTACGGGTTTTACAGCTATTATTTGCTTTGGGTTTTGTTTTGTTTTCAAATAAAGGAAAATAAAATTAATGTAACAAGTGGGTTTCAGATTTTTACAAGACAAATTGATAGTTTTTGTGCAGTGATTCTCATGTTTTTACATTATAGCACCCATTTAAACTGCCCTGTTGGTCCTCAGTGGTGGAAAACTTGATGAATACATATGGAACCCTTAACTTGCCTTTGCAACTATTTAAAGCATTTAGGAATCTATCAGCCAGGGAAGAGAGCAGCATATTGCAAGTACCATATGGGCATTAAATGTGAACTTGTCAAAGGAAGAAAGAATAAACCATTTTTCACATTCCTCATGGCCTGTATTTTTTCTTTCAGAATATGAATTGTTTCTAATCCTATTTTCTCTTTAATACTCATTAAAAACCAAAGAAATATCCAGGTTAGTAAAAAACTTTAGTAGGTTTATGGTCTTCTCCAATGATTACCTAATACATTTGTCTCATCTGCTTTCCTTGTTGTGTAAAAACACACTGAGGAAGTGTGTAAACGCAGTGAATTGTTCCCAGTGAATTGTTCCCAACTCTTTTATTCACCTTTCAGCATGCTAGTTCCTTCCCTTGGCATTGATATCATTATGCATTTGTCAAAGATAGACTGTCACTTTAGAGCCTGTATTATGTGCAAGATTTGGCAGCACATTTTACCTTTGGGATTTGCTTATATCCTTTGCATGTTATTGTACTGCTTTGGCATTCAGTAAATTCAGTACACCCATTTCTTTGATGTTCATTCCAGCCCCTAAATGTGGAAACAATGACTGAAATTTTGGATCAAAGCGTCCCATAGATGGCAGGCAACATAATTTTGTGATAATTTACATGAACAGAAAGAAGTCCCATAGCTAGAGTCTGGGCCTGTAACTGTTCTGCAGTTTGTGTACTCCAGCATTCAAAAAAAAGAAGAAAAAGAAGGGTATAAAGAACACAGAAGTCCAGCTGAATCCATACCACTTTGCAATTTCTCAATATAATGAAAACTCTTTTACCGGTATCAAGTGCACATTCTCACAGAAGCATAAGAACTCAGAGGTTAAGAACTGAAGTGAACATGGACTGGCAGTATCTGCCTCATATTTGTTCTAGAATTGAGGAATAAACCAACCTTCCCATTTTATATTGTTTCCTAAATTGCAGTAGCCAGTACAAATACAGTAGCCAATCAAGTTAAATACCAAGTTTCATCTTTGATTTAAAACAAAAGATGTAAAAATTTTTTAAAGAGCAAATTATTTTCAAAACTAGCAGTTCCATATTTATTTGTGGTGAAAATGAAAATGGTTTGGTCTAGTTGGTTTTAAATCAGGCCCCAATGACAATGAGTCATCTAAAGTCAACACCCTCACTGTTTATAGTATCGTCGAATCACTGAGGTTGGAAGAGACCTTTGAGATCGTTGAGTCCCATTGTTACCCCAGCACTGCCAAGTCCACCACCAAACCACTGAGAAACACATCTGCATGTCTTTTAAATACCTCCAGGGATGGTGGCTCTGGCAGATGAAAAGGTGGGTAGAGGAATTGAAATATTTGGTTTTACTGGTATTTCGTTTTATGTAAAAGTAAAATATAAATAAAATAAAATTAAAATAAAAT
>NW_010225282.1:5460-12335 GCF_000690775.1 Eurypyga helias | reverse complement strand
GTTCCCCCCGGTAAGGCTCCGTGCGGAAGAGCCCAGGTCCGTCCCAACTAATGACCAGCAGCCTGCTCAGTGGATTTGCTTTCACGCTGCAAAGCAGTTGGTTAATTACATCCCTGTTCTGCAAATTGCTTAGAGATTAAATCCGAAGGAAGCCACTAAATTTAAGTCCCTGTTGAAGTGCGGAGGCTGGATCAGGGCCATTGCAGCGACACGCGTAACGCAGACCCTGGGTGAGCAAGATCCCACCCGCCTTCCAAACTGCCTGGAAGCAAAGAGCTAAACCCGGGCAAAGGTCTGCGGGATGGCGGATCGTCCCTTTAGACAATCCAGCTTGTCCACAGCTGGATTCAGCGTATATCCACACCGTGACGCGGTCTGCCGTGGAGAAATAGCCCGTGTCTGGTGCGGTGACAGAGCCTGGGAGCGGGCGTGGAGGGTAACAGCCTGATGTCCGAGCAGAGATCCCGGGCGCAGGGAATCCCGTGGGATCGGCAGGATGGATGCGGAGAAAGGCAGGCAGCGAGGAGGCAGGGCGGGATCCCGCTGCCAGGCAGCCGGCGTGGGGTGCGGGGGGCTGCGGGCGGGCGAAGGAGCGTTGGCGAGGACAATTTGCACGTGGAAAGCTGACGTGTGTGTCTGCAGAGTTAACAGCCCGTGCAAACGAGACCCGTGCAAACGTGCTTTTTCTTTAGGGGTTGTAAACGCTGTATTTCAAGCGCCAGACAATTAATTTCCCTTCTTTCTAGCTACCTGCCCCTTTCCTTCTGCCCGGCTAAGCTAAAACCAGATCGAATCATAATCCACATCGCGCTAAAACGATACGGAACAAGATGATGGGCTCGGGCATTATCTGCGTCTATCAGCCCCTCTCTTACCCCCTCTCCGCCCTCCCCCGCCTGCCTGGTCCTTTTCAAGCGCATCCCCGTGGGACTCAGCCCCCGGCACAAGCAGGGTTTTGTCTGGGTTTCGATTCAGGGGCTTAGCAGCCAAAGTCCGTCAAATCACGGTGTCTGACTAAAGCTTTCGATTTATGGCTAAATTAGATATTAAGGATTACCGAGATGCTTGGCTATAATCAAGCTTTTGGATCGGTGCTTTAATACAGGTGTTTACACTGGGCCCAGTCCTTCAGGTTCTGGCTCATTTGCAAGGCTGGGCTCAAAATGTTTTGGGGAAAAATAGGTACCAGATGATGCTGTCTAAAAAGGAGCGATTTGTAGGGACGTGCATCCTTATGCTGAGGCATCTCTGTGGTCGGCTGGGCTTTGCCCATCGCTCTGATGGTCACCTGCCAGGTGGCATCTGCGGCACGTCGGAGCATCGCTCCTGCAGGCCCTCAGCCCTTGGGAGGTGCAGAAGAGCAGGGGGGTTTCACCGGGCACTTGGCATTTGGTTTCCTCTGCAAGGAAATGAGTTGTGGGTTTTTTGCAACTATTTCTCTATCCCTTTTTGGGAAAGTTTGGTGCATTGAAAATCTTCTTAAAAATTAGATATAAACGGAGATGAAAATGTAAAAATTATCTGCAAGGGCATTTTGTAACTTTGGAGGCTCACCTTTTTACTGGTTTTCCTCAGAACTCTAATTACAATTAAAAATGCATCAGTCAATCAATTGGAACAAAATCCTGGCAAAAATTCTCAGCCGACTCCTTGAATTAATTACAAGGCAAGTTTCTTTATGGGCAATAAATCTCTTATTATAACACAGCTATGGGGCATTTTCAATTTCTCCATTGCTTGACAGGTTTGGGGCAAAACCTGATCTCTTACTGAAAGACATGATGCAGGAATCGAGACTGAGTGGTGTCAGAATTTGTGTTATACAGTGGTGCTTGATCTGTGCGTCCCCAGATGAAGATGAACGGGTCTTTTTTCTGATTTCAAGATTTTAGGACTAGATGCCTCTTAGCTGGCAACTTTCAGTGAATAGAGACACATGCTTGAAGCCTGTGAAGACTCGAAGTGTCTTTGAGATTTTTGGAAAATAAATAGCGTCTGAGGTGTTTTTTTCTCTCATACCTCATGGGAGTAAAAAGATTTTAAGCTCCATTTCCATAAGATTCAAGGCTGGAATCTGGTTTTGCTGAAAAGAGCATTTAGGTGTTGAAACCATTGTGTTATTGTAGCAGGCTGTAGCACATTCTCCACTGCCCTGTTAGCAGTGCTGGGCAGCCCAGCGCTGCTGAGGTCCCTTTAGTCCCCACCACCTTCCCCATGACCCCGTGGTACAGAGGGCTGTGTGCGTCAGGGACAAGAAACCATCTCTTGCCATGAGCTCTTGCACATTATTTCATAAGAAGGGTATTCACATGCTGTTTTGGGAGTGGAAAATTGCCTTTTTTAAGGCATCAGACTGGGATCTTAGAGATCAGGGGTGAGTTTCTCATTCTGGCACCCCCCAGCTTATCCCAGGGGCTCTTTGTGACTTGGGGGGACTCCCTGCTCCTGAGCATGCTGCGAGGAGAAGCGAGTTGTATGGCTGCTCCACACTGCGGAAGCCGTTAGCTTTAGTCTGGCTGCTCAGGAGTGTGTCCCCATGCAAACCCTGCGGCAGGGGTGTTTCATGTCATGTGCTGGACCCAAGGGGCTCGGTTTCCCCTGAAGGGAGGAAAGTGTGAAGGTGTTTAATCAACCTGAATGTGCGATTCCTCTTCTCGCATCATGTCAGGTGGGATCTGTTAAGGTGCAGCCTCACTAGGATGCCTCAAAATTCACATCTCTGTCCACCCTGCCACAGTCGAAGCAGCTGTGAGTTTTGCTATATAAGATGTATAAATGACCCCCAGGATGATGGTTTCAGTGGGTGATGGCAGAGTTGCTGGTTTAAACTGCTCACCACGGCCAGGGACTTGCTCCCACCAGGAGTGAGTAGTTAGGCAAGTGTCTCAGAGTGGGGGCCAGAGGGGAGAGATGGTGTGGATGGGAGTATCCACAACCTGTCCTTTGGGGTACAACTCACCGATGTGGCTTTGTACTTTGTGATGATTTTCACTGTATGTGATACATCCCATCCTATGGGAATTTCTGCCATGGCCATTCTCCCATAGTTTCATGAGACTGTTGTGTCCTTCCACTGCTGGTGTCTCCTGGAAGTGGGGATGGAAAGGGTACAATAATAAAGGCATGTTAATGGTAGTATCTCCTTACATGCACTGGTTTCTGTGGACACAAGGACCTGCAGTCCTGATTTCCAGTGTTGCTATTCCTGCAGCACAGTGCTTTTAGTTTCCCCTGGCACAGGCAATGTCTCACTCATGCCAAGAGGAGTTACCCTGATGATCTGGAGGGAGAATTGATGCGTTCTGTGTGTCCATCCTGTGTAACATGCCCCATCAGGAATATGGCTGCAAAATTAGAGAGATTTAACTGGAGTTCACATGTAACTGAGCCAAACTGAGTAACTCTAGCAATTTAGAGTCCCTTCTCCAATTACTGTCAGATAGGGAGTCTTTGGGCGTGATGTTCAGAGAGAGTAGGCAGTCCTCAGGTCAGCTGTGAAAGCGCTTCATCCTCCACCCACGATCACCCTTCTAGCAAGGATGCTGCTTTCACTCTGTGTGTCACATTGCTGCCTGTCTGCGTTGCTACAGGGTGAATCCTGCCGCCTCGTTTCATATAAACCACCCAGAAGGCTGGTGGCAGTCCTGCCGTCTTTATCAGCTCTGGATCCTGCCTACAGCAGGGAAGATCTCTGCATCTTAGAGTTGTCAAAGCCCCTGCTCAAGCTAATTTCCTCCTGTCCCAATGGTATGTCCTTAAGACATTTTTGGGATAGAAAAAAACCCAAAACAAAACAGTGAGATAAACTTTTAATAGGACCTTTGTTGCTGATATACCCTAAAAATATAGCAGCCTTCTGGATGTGTCATGGCCTAAGCCTTCCTCCTTGGAGAGGTAAATTTAGGTAGCTCAGGAGACATCTAAAAAGATGCAACCCCGTTTTTTCCCTTCCACTGCACTGAACAGAAGTTATGGGTCCCTCAGCTCATCAGGTTAGCTTCCAGTTAGCTGGAAACTCCTGTTGCTGTCTTGCTGATGTGACGAAAGTAAATAATTTCATTTGGGAAACGGTGACCTATTCAGCAAAGTAATAAATGACATGTTACGCCCCACTCCTAATTCTGCGTGTTTGCAATTGCAGGTCCTCATACGAAAGTGGTCCGCCGCATTTTTACCAATAGCCGGGAGAGGTGGAGGCAGCAGAATGTCAATGGAGCCTTTGCAGAGCTTCGCAAGCTCATCCCCACGCACCCGCCTGACAAAAAACTGAGCAAGAACGAGATTTTGCGCCTGGCTATGAAATACATCAACTTCCTGGCCAAGCTGCTCAACGACCAAGAGGAAGAAGGAAACCAAAGGGGTAAAGTGAACAAAGACTCTGGGATAGTCCAGGAAGACCTCCTGCAGGACATGTTGTCTCCTAACTCTAGCTGTGGAAGTTCTTTAGACGGAGCGGCAAGCCCGGACAGCTTCACGGAAGAGCACGAAACACTAGATTCGAAGCACACGCGGAGCCTGCACCACGCCATTCTTCCTGTAGAAGGCAACGCGCAGCGGTGATGACCTTCCGCATCGCTCCTCAAGCACCAAGGCGGGAGGCGAGACCCGAGTGTGCGGATGCTGGAACTTGTGCCCGTGGGATTTGTGACTCTGCCTTTCTCCAGGCGCTCGGGCTCCCCGTCCTCCCCAGCCAGGGACGGAGCGGCCAGTGTGCTGGCCAAGGACAAGACCAACCCAGATGGACGTTCGGCATTTAGGTACGTGATCGTACAAAGAAGAAAAGCATTGAAGTCATCTTCATTGTACATACTGCTCGTGATGTGACTGTGGAGGGGAAGGAGATGTGGCAAACACCTCTCCAGCATTTAGAGGGTTCTCAGACCGTTTGGCGACCATCACTTTTTAAGTGATGAGACACTTTTTAAGCAGCTGAGACATGAAACTCCTCTTTCACTGCCAGTGGAGGCCACCGAAGCTTTCCAACTCCGTGTGGCGCTGGAGACTGCTGAAACCTGCCAGCACTTCAGCATTTCTCCAGCCTGTGGCACACACAATTCGTCTGAGCAGAAGCTGAGGCCACGTGTTCCTGTTGTCCGAGAGCTTTTGACTGTATCTTTTTAAAGAGGTGAAAAAACACCCTCAGCAAAAGAACTATTAAAAGGATTAAGACTTTTTCTTTTCTCTCTTTTTGCCTTTTTTTTTTTTTTTTTCCCCCTTTCTTCCTTTCCCTTCTACATAACTTTGGATTGTTTGGGGTCGTTGTATTTATGACGTGGGATTACTTCTGTATAATGCTGTCACGCAGTATCCGCTGAACGAAAAGGTACATAGGTGTTTTCTGACGCCCTCCCAGTCCCTGGTTTTTCTGGTGGTAATGCTTGGCGGGTGAGCTCCAAGACTGTTGTGTTCTCCTCGAGTTTTCCCAGTGGTGTCCATAGGGTCAGGGCTTCTCTCAAGGAAGATGAATTTCACAACTGGTAAGGGGAAAAAAACCCCAAATCTACTGAAGTATCCTCTTGGACTGGGGGATTTTTAAATTCAAAAAACAACTAAAAGGCAAAAGGAGTCGATGATGCATCAACAGTGCGTGTGTACATAGGGTATAAAAGGGTTTTAATAGTATGCTTTGAATTTTTGGTTTCATTGTGTGAAAATGGTGGTGGTTCAGCTGTGCCAGTGCCTGTAGGCTGGACTACAGCACTGGATTTAATCCAGCATTAGGAGGGTACTTGCCTTCCCGAGGCTGGTAGGAGCCCACAGCCTCTGCGAATTCTGTGTGGAAGCGCTGAAGGCAGCAGTTGGATTAGCCTCCATTCCTGAACCCTCATATCACTGCAAAATTGATGGCTGTGACTTGAGCTGGTCCTTTGATCCCTGCTGCCCCCCAGGAGGGCATTTGGGAAACAGGACTGGGGAGCAGGAGGCTGCGGCAGCGGCTGGGAGCTGAGAACCGCATCGTGCCGTCACCGCTGCATCAGGCCCATCTCTCATCCACCGCCTGATGCTTGATGGAGAAATTGCCCCAAGCCCATCCTCTCCCTCTGCAGGGATGTCAAGGCACAGAAATCTCTACCATGCTACAGTAAAAAAAAACCCAAAACAACCAAACCACCCTTCCCTTTGGAAGGGAAAAAGTCCTCCTATAGGGACACTTTCCACCACACTCATTCCTTTTCAAGGGTGCTGAGGTACAAGAAAACACAGAGGATTCGGACAGGTGTCTGCAAGCCCCTCCAGGCTTAATTCGGAGCCCAATCATTTCCCTCCCTGCTTGGTTTTAGTGCTTCTTTGTAAATAATAGGTGGGAGGCTGGCATGTGGGTTAGGTGGAATTAGTTGCTTGGGAAGGGCTTGTGGCCCAAGCAAGGGATTCCAGCATGGACCCCGAATCCTCCAAACCCACCAACCTCCTCCATCTGAAATTGGGGAAAAGGAGGAAAACTCCTTCCTGGGTCCGGATCACCCTTGCATGGGGTTTTTTATTAAAGGGGGTTTCCTGCAGGGCTGGGCCAGGGGCGAGGTGCTGGTGGGTGATGGAGCGATGCTGAGGAAAGGGTTTGGGCTGCTCCTGGTGCCAGGATAGGAGAGGTGGGAGGTGGGGGCTGGCAGGCAAGGGCCCTGTGGGAAGGGAATGGGATGCTGTCACACAAGTAAAGCCGTTCTTGGTTTTCAGGATTTAAAATAACCCTGGTGTGGGGCAGGTGGGGGTTTCACACCCTTTTTATTAAACTATTGCAAGAAGAAAATCACCGCCACACAGAAATTTCTTATTTCCCACAACTAACTAAATTTAAAAAGTTTTTTAAAAATCTTTTCAGTAGCTGAACAGTTGGGGAAAATGGTACAACCTCGGCAGCACCCCCCAACGCCCCCACG
>NW_010225282.1:5177-5415 GCF_000690775.1 Eurypyga helias | reverse complement strand
CCCGGGGTATGTACAGTTGTACTCTGTGATTTGAATGGTACATTTCCTCTGCCCACCTCCCCTCCTGCCTGCTTCATCTCTCGCTGTGTGGACCATCGCCCCCCGTTTCTGTTGGAAACAGCACTTTGGGGCAACGTCGTACCGTGTGAGTGAATTCCCGCCTTACCATTTTTGGGTTTTTCAGCCCCATCCCTTTCTCTGCCACCCTCCCTTTGGATTTCTGCATTTTTTCTGCAGA
>NW_010225282.1:4841-5080 GCF_000690775.1 Eurypyga helias | reverse complement strand
TAATGAATATATCAAGAATATTTCTAAATAAAGTTTTACAAAGCAGCCTCCCCTTGCTGTCTGCTTCTCTCCCACATCATCACTCGGATCCATTGCTACTCTGGTACTGCATTTTGGGGTAAGGATGCCAGGACGGTCCATCCCCAGCCATCAAAAGTCATAAACAGGCAGGCAAGAACCTCACAAAAGGATCTGCTGATCTGTTTTCTTGCTTGGCTCACGCCATCCAGCCTGGGCTG
>NW_010225282.1:0-4736 GCF_000690775.1 Eurypyga helias | reverse complement strand
CAGCTGCCACGTTACCCCCAGCATATTATTTACAGGTCCCCCCAAGGCTCTGATGGCCTTTTCTCCTCTTTTGGTGAGGGGGACAGTGCGGGGAGGGGGCTGTCAGGGTCAGGGCTGCTTTCCCTCACACCCTGGCAAGCATTCGGCCATGATTTTATAGGCATTGACAGTAATTCCTTTTTTTTTTTTAAAAAAAAAAAAAAGAAGAAGTTGTTATCACAGCCATGTGCACAAATATTTAAAAAAAACAGTTGAGCTGGTACCATGAGTGAGGGAGTGTTTACAGGCTAAGCAGTCCATTGAACATCTGCATATTCATTTTTTAATATACAAATTTTTATATTTATATACCAATGTATAGACATATTTTTATCTGCTGGCCAACGCCGTACCCATAGCATGGAACAGGTGAACAGGAACAGCATCGCAGGTATTTTCTTGCCTCTAATTTCTACAATTTTCAGAGTCATTGCTTACTTAAACAGGGTCTTTTAGACCATCCCGTGCTTTTTTAAAGCATCCAATCAAAAGCTTACCTGCCAACCTTGCCCCCAACCCAGCAGGCAGGAGCTATCACTTGCTTTTGAAGTTTCTGCGTGACATTTCTCCCTGGGCTGTAAGGGGGAGACCCTTCCCAGGCTCCAAGCCAGGGGGTGTGGGGAGCTCTGTCCAGGCACAGCCCCACATTACAGACCTCCCGCAGCTGGGGCTGGGCTGGTTTCCATCCTGGGCGCTGGGACAAGGTGTGGGCGTGGGGCAGCTTGTGGCAGTGGGTGTTTATCTGGGGTTGGGCGATCACGGCTGTACAGCTGGTTTAACCCCTGTCCCCCATCCTGCTGCCAGCCCAGGGAGAGCTGATAGCTCACCCACCGTTTATCTCTCCCTCCCACCTCCCAGCGCTCACCCTCCCTCTTGCCATTGCCAGGACAATTCTCCTTCCACCTTCCCTTTCTGCTTTTCTTTCTTTCTTTTTTCAATTAAAACATCCTTCATGGCCACACGGTCTTTGCCACCAGCAAAGGGAAGAACATCCTCACAGTGAAGATTTCAAACCACCCCCTGCACATATATATATTTAATATAGAATTGTACAGTCTACCAAAAGGGCTGGGAGGGTGCCGATGCGACCTACTCTGTAATGAAACAGCCAAGGGATGTTACTCCTGATGGACCCTGGTGGTGGGAAGACCCTGGGAGCTGCCGCGCTTGGACAGGCTCCGGAGACGTGTCCCCACCTGGGTAGTTTGCGGCTCCGTGTTGGTGGTGCTGGAAGGACCATCCTCCCTCCAGCACCCTCCGAGTCTTGCTGCTGCTCAGCCACCAAGATGCACATGTCGCAGAAGGCAGCAGGCATCTTCTGTCTTGATTTTTTTTTTCTTTTTCAAAGTAATGTTTAAAGCCCTTCCCACCCTTGTCTTCCAATGGAAAATTTTGTTCATTTCCCATAAATGATTATTTTTTTTTTACATTCATGCTGCATTGCAAGTGGTGATGACCACTGCTCGGTGAATTCCAATATACTGGGAAAAAAACCCAACCCAACCTGTTTTCTTTTTGTCTGTCTCCTAATGCAGGAAATTTTCTGGCAAATAGCATTTTTTTCCCAAACTCAAAGCAGGTGCATTTAGAGGGAGTTTGGTTGCCCACATTTCTAATGTGTCGGAGGAACCTGGTGACATTCAGGCTCCTGGTGGCAGAAAACCTATTCCACAGATGACACTAGGGAGCAAGTATCGAGGGGAAGAGGCATTGAGATAAAACGGAACTAAAAAACAGAGAAGGAGAGAAGGATGTGTATGTCTGAAGTAATGAAACAAGAAATGCAGAAAAACCCCGAATCACCCAAAATTTGTGCAGCTCTTATTTTCAATCCTCATTATCTGGTTTTAATTTCAGCCTTTCTGGCAAACGCATGCTGAGGGCAGCCTGCACTGGCACCCCTGCCTGGGAACACCACCGAAGCCAAGAGCAAGTACCTGCTTCATTAGCGGGATTCCCACATTACTGAATTAAATATGCTCACAGAAACGACCAGCCCCAAACATTCCCACCCCAGCAGATGATGAGAAAGCTTCGCCTCTTCACTCTTACAGGCCAGTGACAACAGGAGGGAGTAATTTATGGCTCTCTGGGACTGCTCGTTATGCTCCTCATCCCGGGGCTGGTCGCCGACGTTCCCACCGCCGCACAAAGGCTGCAGCCAGCCAGTGGAGCCCAGGGGACACTGCGCTGTCACATGCAGCGAGGAGACGAGCGGCAAGCGGGATCCACTTTCTCTTCCCAGCCCTTTTCTTGTTCTCTGATCCTCCTGACTCTCCTTTCACCTTGTTTCTTGTTCCCTGCGTTCTTTTTCAGTTTCCACCCAAACATGGGTGATGGAGTGATGGTGCAGCTGGGAGAAATGTCGTGGCTTGGGGGTGCTGGAGTGGATGGGAGAAGATGGGGATGCTCCGATACCTTAGGGGCTCAAGGGAGGACCCATGCAGGAAACCTCCCTTGGGATTCCAGCAGGCACTTTCAAACTTGTTCCCCCCGGTAGACATTCCTTTTCCCCTGCTCTCGGAGCTATTCTCAGCTGCCCCGGTGACCTTTCCGGGGAACAATTTACTATTGTGTTTTGGTGAAGTCCAGCCTCTATTTTTACACTCTGTTTTGCTGATGCGGGCACAGGGAGCGAGACGGGAATCCAGCAGGAAATGGGAGGGAGTGTCTGGAGCATGGTTAAATCTGCCCCGGCACTTTGATGTGCCAGGACTGAGCCCAGCCAGCAGCACGTGGTGGGGCTGGGGGATTTGGTCCCTGCCTATCCCTCTAGTAAATCCT
The DNA here is from genome assembly GCF_000690775.1 of Eurypyga helias. Lineage (NCBI taxonomy): Eukaryota > Metazoa > Chordata > Aves > Eurypygiformes > Eurypygidae > Eurypyga > Eurypyga helias. Next base: position 1,913 of record NW_010225282.1, on the reverse strand, counting down.
GCATGGCACCAGCTTAATCCAGCTGTGCCCAGGTGGGAATGAGTCCTGGCAGCAAAGGGCTTTTGGCAAAGTGGCCAGCAAAGCCATGGGTACCGTGCTCCACAGTGCGTGCAGGGTGCAAAATGAAAAATCCCATTGCTTAAGGGATGCTGGAAACAAGGGGAGGAAGCGACTTTCTGACTGGACTGGGAGAGGCTCAGGGACATGCCCAAGGATGTCTGGGAAAGCTGTGGCAGATCATCCTGGGCTGCATCATGTGAAATGAGCAGGTTGACAGCAGAGGTGGTGGGTTTTCATGCGAGGTGCCGTCGATCTGTCGTCCTCCCTGATGTGGGACCCTGAGCTGTGCTTGGGGGTTGAGTGGCTCCAAAATTCCCTGGGCTACCAAGCAGCAGAGCCTGAAGGGTAGCTGTGAGGGTGTGGCTGCCCCTGTGCCCTGTTCACCGTGCATCCATGGTTGGGAACACCAGACTGTCCAACCCCAGAGGTTTAGCTGGGGAGAAGGCTGAGCCCTGGGGAAGGGAGTGGGGCCAGCTCTGCCCCGCAGCGGTCCTGCTCCCACCACTGTCACCACCTGCAGCACAGCCCCCCAGGCAGGAATAGCACCCCGCTACCCCAGGGCTTGCCCAGAGCCCACCAAAACCAGCAGCAAGGTCGTCCCACGTAGGCAAAGGGTCAAGACATGGGGGCACGTGAGCAAGGGGACGCTTTACAGCAGCTGTCCCATCTCCAGAGCACTTCACTTGCACGCCCCCAGCGATACCTCCCTTCATGCGCTGCTGGTGCTGAAACAAAACACATCAACACCCTCCCAGTTGCATGCCTTGCAACCATCCAGGATTGCAGCATGGCTCCTCTGAGCACCCTGCCAGCCCGTCCCTGGGAACAGTGTTGAAATGGGAGCTGGAGGCCATCGGGGGGTGGCTGGGGGTATGGCTGGCAGATGACTAGCAGTGTGCTGCTCTGGGTGCCGTGGGTGGGAAGCTGCTGCTCGGGGTAGGGAGGGCTTTGTTGGTGCTTGGCGGGTGTGCAACTGGTGAACCGGTGCCCTGTGGATGCTGGGCCAGGGAGCAGCCAGGGAACAAGCCTGGAGTGGCTCCAGCGTGAGGCGTCACGAGAGGTGTCATCGCAGTCAGCCATCGGCAGAGATGCTCGTGTGCACAAGGAGTCACAAACATGCTCACACCCCACAACTACCTGTTCGTGCATGAGCTCATGCACAGGTAAGCATGCACACTGGCTTGCTGACACACACAGCCCATGTGCTCTTACACGTGTGATGGTGCACAAACATGTTCACAAGCGCCCACACTCATTTTCACACACCCCACACCTCTGGGCACTTCCGTGGATGCACCTCTGAGGACATAGTCCTAAATACACGTGTTTGGATGGATGTGAACACGCAGTCCTGCATGTGTCTTCAAGCCACCCAAGTCCATGACATGCTCACACGTGTGTCCCCTGCCCCTTGCACGCTGTCCCACTGCTCGCCCCCTCTATATGAAACACCAGGGTGGTTTTGCTTTTGGTTGCACCAAACACAACCAAGCTGCTCCCTACCAAACTCTGAGCTGCTTTTTCCCTTCTTCTAGGTCAGGCAGCCCAAACCGTCCTATGCAAGTACTGGATGCTTTTCCCAGGGTGTTTTCTAGGGTGGCAGGAATGGCTGAGCCTGCCCAGCATGCCAGAGGTGGCAGCTGTTGCCCCTGTCTCGGCAGGCGCTGGGCAGGAGGGCTATCTGCCCGGTCCCCAGGGGCCACCCTCCAGCTGGCTCTGTCCCTGCTCCAAGCAGCCCCTCTCTATCTCGCTGCGTGCAGGTGCCGGGGGCTGGGGATGAAGTCCTGCAGCCCCAGGGACAGGCACGATGGGCGGTGTGAGCAGGGGCACGTTGTATCCCTTCCCATAGTGAC
>NW_010225281.1:435-786 GCF_000690775.1 Eurypyga helias | reverse complement strand
GCGCTGTGCCATGGGGTCACCTGCTCACCCTGCCCCCTTCCACCCCCCACCCTCCCCCAGATGTTCGAGCGGGAGACGAAGCGGGAGAAGATCCTGGAGGCCCGGCACCGGGAAATGCGGCTGAAGGAGCGTGCCAGGTCGGAGGGCCGGGAGAGCAAGGTGGAGGAGACGCCTCAGGAGGTGCTCGACCGTGTTCGCTGTGCTCGACCGTGTTCGCAGGGAATACTTCCAGGCCGTGGAAGCAGAACGGCAGAGGAGGGTGCGGGAAGAGCCCCAGCACCTGCGTGGGAAGGTACCGGGGGGACGGGAGGAGCCGGCAGCCGGGGCTCCGGGAACAGCCTCTGGCTTCCA
>NW_010225281.1:0-232 GCF_000690775.1 Eurypyga helias | reverse complement strand
CACCGATGCTCCCTGGCCCTTCACTCTCCCAATTATTGTTTTCCTCGGGGTGAATAAACAGGAGTTTTCCAGGTCACGCTTCCCATTTTGTCACAGAGAGGTTGAGCAGAGGGTGGGAAAGTCGTGTCCTCTCCCTCTTCGCCGCCCCTCCTCGGGCCAGACCACAGAGCAAAGCTGGCTACGGACCACGGCAGAGCGCCCAGGGCGCAGGGTGTCCCTCGGAGCATCCCCC
>NW_010225280.1:0-210 GCF_000690775.1 Eurypyga helias | reverse complement strand
GGAGAATCACCCGAGGGCGGTGGGTACGTGGGTATCTCCATCAGCATCACCAGCTGGGGGAGCACCCAAGGGTGCCAAGTGCGTGGGCACCTCCCCTGACATCACCGCTGGGTCTCACCTTGGGTGCGCACGGGCTCCGAGACGCCGCTGGGGTCGCTGAGCCCGTAAGCGTTGACCGCCCGCACCCGGAAGAGGTAGACGGTGGCAGGG
>NW_010225279.1:19934-26252 GCF_000690775.1 Eurypyga helias | reverse complement strand
TCAACTGCCTGGTGCAGGTTCCTTGTCCGGCCCTGCCTCTCCCAGTGATGGGGTAGCATCCTCTGTTTCAGAGGGTGATGGAGCAGGACCCATCCCAGCTGCAGCCCTTGGCCCTGACAGCCTGTCTCCAACCTCCCCGGATGGTGAAACTGGTCCAGAGCTCACTCTGGTGCAGGGGACTGAGGGTGCAGGGTATGTGGCACAAGCAGGAAACCCAGAGAGTGAAAGTACCTACACGGAGACAAATCCTTCATCCTTCAGCACTCAGCAGGACCCCGGTAACACCAGAGAGCTGCCAGCAGGAGAAACAGGGGCTTTGGCGAATGCCGAACTGTCCCCTCCCTCAGCTCCTGGGGATGGAACAGGAGCAGCGCCAGCACTGGGACAAGTGTCTCCATCTGGTCCTGCACCTCCTGGCAGTGCTGGGCTGGAGCCCAACCTCTCTGTGGCTGAAGGACCAGGGAACGTTCCCGGTGAATCCACCAGTGCTCCTGGGGCTGCTTACCCACCCCTGGGGGCTGTGGCCGGCCCCGTGTCTGGAGCAGAGACAGCAGCAAGCCTCGACCTCGGTGCTGCCCAGGGAGCACCCGTGTCTCCATCCCTCGGGGAGCCGCAGCCATGGGGGCCGGCAGCTGGTGCTCCTCAGGGAGCAGGTCTCCCTGGAGACACTGTACCAGGCACTGGCTTGACTCCGGCAGGGGATGGCTCCAGCTCCGCAGCTGATGGACCGGCAGGACCTCCATCACCTGCCCGTGGGGACCAGTTTGACGCAAACCTAGGGCTGCCGGCAGCGGAAGGACACGGAGCTGGTACAACAGAGCCAGAGCTGGTAGGAGCAGGCAGCGGGACCAGGTTTGAGCCATCCCTAATCTCTGCTGCAGGCAGTGGGACAGCGCCTGGGATGGATCAACTGCCTGGTGCAGGTTCCTTGCCCCGTCCTGCCTCTCCCAGTGGTGTGGTCGCAGCATCCTCCGTTTCAGATCCAGCCAACCTGAATGCCCTCGGAGGAGCAGGCAGTGCTCCTGGAGCTCTGCAGCCTCCCCTGGGTGCTGGGCCTGGGGTCCCTCCTGCTGCAGGAGAAGGTGAAGCAGCTGGTGACAGAGGGTCCCTGGGGCAGTCCCAGGCCCCTGCCAGAGAGGAACCAGCTGGTTCAGGAGCCTTTGATGGAAAAATGGGAGCTGTGCTGCAGTCTGCATCATCTTCCCCATCTATGGAGAGGTCTTCATCACCTGGGGCAGCTGGTGAGGCTGCTAATGGAGCAAGCCTTCCTGGAGCTGGTGGAGCTGACGGTGGCCTGAGCACAGGCTTGGAGGCTGCTGGCCGCAAGGAACCCCCTGTTCCTGCCCCTGGCATCCAGACTGGAGCCAATCCTGGACTTTCTGATGAAAAACTGAGCCAAGTCAAGGTGGTGGAGCTTCCTGGAGAAGCCTCGGTGAATGGGAGACTTTTGCCTGGTGCCAGCCTGGGAGAGGGCGCGGGAGCTGTCGTACAGATTGCATCAGGAGTGCTGGCCCCATCTGCCCTCGCCTCCCCCCAGGAGACACAGTCCCTGGTCCCGGTGGCTCCAGAGGGCAGCGGCAGCTCCGATGGCATGGCTGCCTCACTGGTCCTTCCTGGACATAGCCTGGGCTCGGGACTGGCACCAAGTGGGGACCCCCACTCTGCCCCCGGCACCCAGAGTGGGAGCAGATCGCTGGTGCCAGGGGCACCGGGTGGGCTGGCAGGAGATGCTGGGGGCACTCAGACGTGGTCTCTTGAAGACAAGGTGGCCTCAGGGATGCTGGCACCTTCTGGACAAGCATCCCTCCATGCTCCCGTGTCCCCCAACGCTGCTCCGGCACTGCCTTCTGCTCCGCAAAGAGAAACTGCTGCAGAGGGGGTGTCTGCCAGCCCCGGGCTTTCCACTCCACTTTCGGCACGTGAGTCGGTAGCAGGGGGAAAGGGAGAGCTGGAGGCTGCCTTGCCATGGGGGGCTGCCCTGCTCCTGCCTCCCCGCCAGACGGGAAGCCCTGGAGACTCCTCCAGCGTTGCTAAGAGCCCCATGCCCATGGAAGCGAGTGCCGTGCTCCCCGGAGCCACTGCAGGGCGAGGGGACATGGCTCAGCTCCTTCCCAGTGCAGCTGGGGCCAGAGCAGATGCAGAGACCCCTTCTGGCTCCCCGCTGTGGGGGGGCTCAGGGCTTCCTGGACTTCCTCCCGCTGGGATTGCTGCTGGCAGCCCCGGACCAAAGACCACAGGGCCAGGACCTGCTGGTGGCTCGTCACCCGCTGCCCCGCAGCCATTCTTGGGGGGGGAGCTGACCACCAGCCTGGCAAACGGATCTCCTGCCACCAGTGGGTCCCGTCTCCCTGCAGCCTTCCTAGGCCAGGGGGGAGCCCGGGGGGTGTCCTCAGCTACCGCACACACAGCCGTGTCCTGCAGCCCAGCTACCACCAGCCCGGCCCTGCCAGCCCCCCTCCCCGGGGCCAGGAAGGTGCTCCCCAGGCCAGGAGCAGCCACTGTCACCTCCCGCGCATCACTCCCCGTGTTTCCAGCCCTGCCAGGAGGGCCAGTGGCCACTCTGACCCCACCACCTGGCCCCACAGGTACGTGATGCTGCTGGGGCTACCCAGGTGGGAGGAGCGCATCCAGTCTCCTGACCAATGGTTCTGGGGGACATTCGGTGCCCAGAGACTGAGGGGACTATCTGGGGCCAGGACCCTCACACATGAGCTTGAATTTTGGCCAGGCTGGGCCTGCCTTTGAATATGGTCCTGTCAGCTGGAAAACCCATCCCCTCCAAATCTTTGGTTTAATTCAACAGACATAAATAGGGAGCTGGAGGATGTAAACACCTCTTTCCAGAGCTGGGGGTGTTTAATTCCCTGCCATCCCCCTACCACAGTCCCGCGCAATGTTTCTCCCCTCCTAACCACGGCCTGCAGTGTGCTGACCCAATGGGGCTGGAGCAGGAGGGGACAGTGACCACAAAGGCTGTCACAGCAGGTTTAGGACAGCGGTGTCTGTGTAAGGCAGTGAAAGGGGTGGGAGAAAGCTCCTGGAAGGGAAGGTGACAAGCAGGGGCTCCCAGGTGGCTGTTGGCAGTATCCTCCCATGCTCCTGCTGCCCAGGCTGTGTCCCTTTGGAAGCAAAACCCTTTCAGTCCTTGGAGGTTTTGGCACAGATCAAAGGCATTGATGTAATTGTTTGGGGTTTTTTTTGTTTGTTTTCTTTTCCAGTTGCAGCTGTGCCCCTTTATGGGTATGGAGCACGGGAAAATGATCAGGAGTACGTGGAAAGGAGGGTGGATTTTAATTCTCCGCTTTTCAAGCCTGAGACTGGATTCCCATTTGGGAAAACTCTGCGCGACTCTCTCTATGTGAGTCTACCTTGACTTCACTCGCTGTTGGGCAAGCTGCCGTTCCCCAGAAACCTGGGGAAGGCTTCAGGGGCCAGGATGGGACCCTTGAGGGGCGGATCAATTGGGATGCTGCTGGGGATTGCATCAGGAAGTGACTTTGTGGCCATTTCGGTGTGGCGGGTAGTGGCCTTCCTTGGGGGTTGCTCAAAGTGGGTTTGGAAATGGGAGGGCTGCCATCCCCCTGTCAGGGGGTCCTGCTGGTCCTGACCTTACCTGATGGAGGGATCCCTCCACTCAGTTTACAGACAATGGACAAGTCATTTTCCCAGCCTCAGACAGCAGCACCTTCACGTACCCCAACCCTCCTCCCAGCGGCTTCAACGGCCATGAGAAGGTTCCCATGATTGCCGTGTTTTGGGACAACGCCGATTTCTCCAGAGGTGTTGGCACCACCTTCTACCAGGTGAGTGAAGCCACCCAGGTGCGTGGCTGTGTGAAACACCTTTTGGTGATAAAGTCATCACCTATTCTCTGGGTGCCCCTTGAGATACATAATCAATGGAGCCCATCAGCGGCATTTTTCCCTTTTCTGGGCCAAATCTAAGAGCTGTTGGTCCTGTGTATGTCACCTATTGAGCCACGCAAATCTCACCCAAACCCCTGGATGCAGTGCTCCATGCATGACCCCAGTCTAGACCTGGGTTTGCCCTACTGGGAGCTAATGCAGATGTGGGTGTACCCAAACCGCAGGAGTTCCCCACCCTCAACACGGCCAAGCCTCCGTTCGTCCGTGACGTGGAAGCGAAGGTTCGGCGGTACCTGAGGTCCTCCTACTCCGCAGCCTGGACCCTGAAGATCACCTGGGAGAAGGCACCTGCCTACGCAGCACGGACTGACACCCGGAGGGTAAGGAGGGGGTGGAGCTCGAGGGCTTGCTGAGTTGTCAAAAAAACCCCCAAGATCCATGGGTGATCATCTTGTCTGTGCCTGAAAAAAAACTTTGTAAAAAGGCTCAGTCTTGAAGACTTTTGCCAAAAAGAACTGGGTTCCATGTTTTAGTGGTTTTCAGGCTTCTGAGGTGACATCTTTAGTTGAACTCTCCCTGCCCTGTAAAATCTTTCTCTTTAATGTGGTGGGAGTTTATTGTGCACCAGAAACACTGTTCGGGAGCATAAAACGGGGTGAATCTGAGGCTTGTCATGGAACAGCATCAAAGTAAAACCGTCACATTTCCCATGCAAAATGTGAACCAGCCCAGGCTGTGTTTGCCTCGCGCATCAGGATCTCGGCCCCGCCGTGCCCCAGTGAGCCCTGACCCATCCCCCTAATTTTAAACCTGACAGCTTTGCTCTGTTTTTTTACCTGCCCGCAATGCTTCTCCCCAGACGATCACATACCAGGCCGTCCTGACCACCGACGGCTTCAGGTCCTACGTCCTGATGCTGTACCAGGAGGGAGGCATGCAATGGGATTACACCAGGCTCGCTGCCACCAACGTGCTCATCGGCTACACCAGGTACCAGGCTCAGCATCCTACCCCTGCCCCCTCCGAGCACCGGGTTGCGTCCCACCTCAGCTCTGGCTGGTTTAATCCTTCCCGCCCTGTATCCCATGAAGCATCCTGCAGGGTTGAGGAGTCTGCACGCCCATAGAGCCTGACATATGGGGGTCTCACAACCCCTTTTGCCCCGTTAGTGGCTGGATCATGCCGCAGTGCACTGACTTGCTGGGCTGTGCTTGTTGTAAGACCCACATATCCCGCTGAGGTTCCGGGCCTGCAGCATCCTGGTGGTTTGTGCAGAAGGAGTGGGGAATAGGGGATGTTTGCTGAACTTTGCACCAGTCGAGGGAAGGGATTTCCGCCACTTGGCTGGAGCAAGCGCTTCCTGCCTCCTCGCATTACATCTTGCTCCATGCACACGTCTCCAGGGTTTGCTCATTAGCTGCTGGCTGCAGCTGGGTAAGGAAAAGGTGGCTGGGACTGGAAGCGCAGGCAGCACAGACGTGTGTGTGCTTGCCTGTGCATGGCTGCTCATGTGTTTCCACTCTGTATCGCCCCACAAGGTGCTGGAAACGATGGAAGCTGCTCGAGGGGAACTTGAGATGTCCATGGGTTTAGCCCATGATGCAGCATTTGCAGCACCCAGAACTAACTGCACCTTGCAGAGAGGAGGCAGCAGGCTGGGGGAGCTGGTGCCTTTGCCCTCCTGTCCCCAGAGCTCCAATTTGGGTATTGTGGGGTCCCACTGGCTCAGCATCAGGGCAGCTGAAGGGCAGGCTGGGGCTGGGATAACCCCACTTGGGAGATCAACCCCTGACTATTCCCTTTTCCTCTGCATAAAGCGGGGACGGCTTTTACCGCAACGATGACCTGACTCAGAGACCTCCAGCCACTAAGTATCGCCCTGACCAGTTCAGGGGCTCCAACACAGGTAGGGCCACACAACTGGGGTGGGCTCATGCAGCCCCTTGGGGGGTCGGGGAAGGGGTGTGTGGGGAGGGGGATGTTCTCATTTGATTAAAACCAGTCTGCTACTGTGGCAAGGCTCTCGCTGAGTTTGCAGAGTCCAGGCACATAAAATGCTTCCCCTGGGTACCAGCTATGCCCTGAGGCTGAAATGTCCTTGGTGTGTCCATGGACCCTCTTTGTGGCAATAGCTCTGTCCCAAGGCTTTCTTCTTTGGCAAGAGCCTCTCCTTCTGTTTCCCTGCTGTTGGATGGCTGTTGAGCATGGGGTCCCATGGCTGCAGGTCAGCATGGGCTTAGCCTCCAGCATCAGTATCACTTGGCTCTCACCTCAACCCAAAATCACCCCTGTGGTCCCCTTGGCCAGAGGTGACAGCTTGGGGTTTCTCTCCCTGCTCAGACCTCCGCGGGTTTTGGATTTACAAGCTGGAGAGCCGCGTGGGCATCAACTACCGGCTGAAGTGCCTGGCGTGGACGGGGCAGCAGCAGGAACCACGGGCATGGAGCCAGGG
>NW_010225279.1:17114-19922 GCF_000690775.1 Eurypyga helias | reverse complement strand
TGCTCCCTGCAGCAAGGGCAGCAAGACCCGCGCTTCAAGAGCAGCCGTGGAGGCAAGTGAACACGCCGCTTCCCTATCTTCCTTGTCCCCAAGCTGTCCCTCCCCACCTCCCCTGCAAGGGTAGCTGGGGACCCTTCTGGGGACAGGTGACCCCAAGGAAAATGATGGGAGGGCTGCCCTTCCCTGCAAAGACAGGGAAAACAAGGAAGAACAAAGGCTGACCTGTCTTGTTAGATGGGCCAGAGCTGGTCAAAGCTGGATGGGGACAGCGGGGATGGACCCTCCCCAGCACCGCGCTCTCACTCTGGGAGACCACTTGGATGGTGTCCCTCAGTCTCTCCAAACACCCCCAGCATTGTGGGTGATGTGGGGGGAGTGGTGGATACCCAGGAGCCATCCCCAGCCCCTCTCCGTGTCCTGAGGCAGGGACATGGACTGGGGAGAGCTACGCTGAGGCTCACTGCTGCCCCGTTGCAGGCTGGTGGGCTGCCCGCGTCTCCATGCTGCACTCCGCTTCCCCAAACCAGCACGGTGCTGGCGTCCGCTGCCTGTACGACAGCCAGAGCCAGCTCATCGAGGGGCGGCAGGAGAGGTACTGGAGGTCCTCCCGGCAGGCATCCCCTTACCGTGGTAAGCACAGCCAGGCCTGGCATTCCCCGGCTGAGGCTGGCATCGCTGTAGCCTGTAAATCATTTTAATCTCTATGTCAACCTGTTTCCTGACATGGTTTCCCTCGGAGGGAGTGTGGGCTTGACAAAAGCCAAGGCGAGCACTCTGCCTGCCTGGAGCCATCTCCCTCTCCTCTCCCCTTCAGACCCTTTCTCTCCTTTTTGCCCCCAGACCAGGAGCTGAAGTTGTACGACTGGTGCTGTAACCAGGCGGGCAGTGCCCGCCTCTGCGCCCGCTACAGCGAGAAGAGGCCGAAGATTGGCTGTGATGGGTACCGGTCACCCGACACGGGTGGGTTTGCAGCCCCCGTAAGCTGGGGCGATGCTGTCTTGGTGCCCAGGGCTGTGGGGGAGAATGGCCAGCCACCCCATGTTTAAGGCTGCAATAGCCCCAGGGAGACGAGGGATGGGTTTTGGGGTGCCCACGTGCAGGTTGTCTGTGCCCTGGGCTGTCTGAGGTTGCAGGGGCATCTCCCTTAGCACATAGCCACCAGTGTAGTCTGGGGGTGACAAACCACCAGTGCAGTCTGGGGGTGAGAGCGCCGTGAGGGGAGGAGGACCACAGCTAATACAGTTATCAGTGGAAGCTGATGAGGGGATTTCTTGCAACCCCCCGCAGGTTCCTCGGAGGAGGCAGAGAGCATCTCAGAGGAGCAGAGAGGTGAGCGGGATTGGGGGTCTCCTCTCTGCCAGCCATTTCCCTCTGTCCCTGTCCCCTCGCGTGGAAACTCCCCCGGGGCTCCCAGCTCATCCCTTCTCCAGGAAGGAGGTGGCTGGGCAATTCCTGTTTCCTCTTCTTTGCAGATGGAGAGGACGAGTAACTGGGGGGTTGCACACCCGCAGCACGGTCTGGGCGATGGCTGATCCTCAAAGTCCTTTGCTCCTGCTCATCCCCTGTGCCCCCTCCTACCCCCAGCACCCACCACCCCCACTCACCATGTGGGGCAGCTCACTGGGGCAGTGCCTGCAGCTGCCTAACGGGGCAGCGGGCAGGTACCCCCCACCACCTACACCACCCTACATCCCGCTGTGCCTCCCACGCTGCGGGGTGAGGTTGGACCCCTGGCACCTGGGGGAAAGGTTTTTGCACCTCACGTGGGTTGACAGTGGCCAAGCCCACGAGTGCTGTGGTGTGCCAGGCTCGCCCCGTGTCTTGTCCTCCACTTCTGTCCCCTAGCCTTCCCTCTCCGGGTGGTCCCCAGGCCCTGTGTCCAGGAGAAGGGGCAATTCTCTGGATCAAGCCAGAGTCAGCTTGACATCTCTGCTATGTGTGCAAGGGCAAAATGCAACCCTGTGATCAGAAACGCTGGGAGAACAACATTTTTTTGTGTGTAAGAGAGCCTCTGCCTTCCTAAAAAAAAAATAAATCCTTGTCAAATCTTGTTCGTTCAATAAAGCCTTCAAGGGGTCTGAGCATCACCGATACTGTGGCATCCACATGCTCTGCTGAACTGGGGTGGGAAGTGGTGGTGGGGCAGGCTTGAAGCAGCAGGACTGCAGGATGCTTCTGCCCTGCGAGCTGGTGCTAGGGATGCGAGTGTCCGGGCTGAGGCTGAGCCAGGGTCTAGGGCAGTGTGGCTGGAGCTGGGGTCTGCCAGGGTCTGAAACACCTTCCCTGGGCACAGCATCTTCCCTCAGCAGGGGTGAAGAGCTGTGGGGTGTTCGTGGGGACCACAGCCCGACATCTGAGCCACTGTGAGCGGTGCCTGGGGAGAGCAGGGAGGGGAGACTCCACTTTGCGGGGAGAATGATGCGATGGAGTAACAAAAAAAGCTGCACCCATCTTCTCTTTGGTCCTGTGGATGGGACCAGCAGAAAGCAGGGATTCAATAGCTCAGTGATGGGGAAGCAGGGCTGGAGCATGGGCACCATGCAAGCAACTTACTCAGCAGCATGCCATCATTTTTGGTTTATTCTATTTTGTTCCTAACGGGTTATAATTACTGCATTGCCCCACCTGACTCTGCTGTCAGTGGCTCTGCTGGGTCCCATTACATTGCACTAGAGCATACCCCACTCAAGGACTACCCCGGTTGCCTCTGCAGATCCTTGGGGCAGGTGAAATTCTCCCGCTTTGGCCACGCAACACAAATCCACACTTTTCATTCAAATAAAGCACATCCTCCCACGAAGACCAGAC
>NW_010225279.1:9548-17010 GCF_000690775.1 Eurypyga helias | reverse complement strand
GTGGCAGCTAGGGCTGCTGTGGGGGCTGGCTCAGAGCCCTGACGTGGGGTCTCTGGATCCTTATCTGTAAAGGAGGGACAGTCCATGCCATGCTGTTGGTTCTGCTCTTTGTGATGAGCTGAGACAGTGATGCAGGCCCCAACACCAGCCAAAGTATCCCTGATGCTCTGGGACAAAACACAGGTCCCGAGCATCTTTGAGGCACAGGGCCAGGACATCAGTTCCCAGGTCCCCAGCCCACAGACCCCCATTCCCTGCCTCCTCCCCCCAACTCCTCAGGCAGACAATAAACCCTGGGAAGACCTGGATCGAGGGGTCGATGGCCTGGAGCTGAGGTTCCCAATGCCTTTCCGGGGGGTAGGGGGACTCTGCCTGCTCTCCTGCCATTGTCAGAGCTGGAGCAGGGAAGATGAGCAGAGCTTGAAGAAGACCAGGGTGATGCAGAGCTGGGTGGGGGGGGCAGTGTTGCAGGGATGTACTCACAGGAGAAGGGCTGTGGCCTCCAGAAGGTTTCCTTTGTGCTAGGAAGGGGGGGAGCAGAAAGGGGATGACATGTCAGGGTGGTCCAGGAGAGCCCCAGCCTGGTCCTGACCCCTGGGTTGGATGGGAGTGGGGAGCAGTGACTGAGTGTGGGGGCAAGATGAGGCTATGAGAGGAGGAAAAGCCCTGGTTGCTGTGCACACACAATGTCTCGCCTTGCCACAACTGCAAATGAACAGAGGTGCTTCCCGCAGATTCCCAGCTCCGGGGCTGGCAGCAGGAGCAGAACACAGCTCCAACCAGTGTGGGGGATTTGGGGCGCTGAGCTTCCCCTGAGCGGGGATACCACTCTGGGAGCAAGGGCTGGAGAGGAGGGAAGGAGGTGCTGGTGCTTCCACCCCAGCATCTCGTCACCCATCTGCTAACTCCCTGCTCTGCAGGGGAGCAAGGTCCAGTCCTGCAACAACCTTTTTGTTGCTCCAGGATCAACTCTTTCCACAACAATGTAAATTGCAGTGGAAATCATTTGGGTGGTATTCAAATTAAAATTAAATAGAAAGCCTGTCTGTAACTGAGCACTGGGTCAGATGAGGAAGAAATGCAAATATTCCCTGACATGGGGGAAAAGGGAACGTAATGTTCAACCCACTGACGTTATTGCACCCCTGAGAAGCAGGTGACTGGGGAAGGGGCTGGAAGATGGTAAAAGACCACCCAGCTCAGCCCATTCCCCATGGCAGGCTACCCCTGCCTGCGCCAGACAGGTCCCAGCAGTGGTGGATCTTCCAGAGGTGGATTTTCTACCAGTTTTTCTTCCTGACACCCAACCCCTTTCCCTGCCTCGCTCACAGCACCCCACCCTGCGTGGGTCCAGCCCGTGGCTCACCTCTGGTGCTGGCGGCAGAGGTGCAAGGCCAGGCAGGTGGTGGCGAGCAGGAGGCAGAGCAGGGCCAGGGCTCCCAGCAAGATGCCGAGGAAGGCGGCAAGGCTGATGGCCAGCTGCTCACACCGGGCGCCGGCGGGGGAGAAGATGGAGAAGGGGATGCACCTGTGGATGGGGAGGGAGGAGGGGTGATGCTGTGGCCATGCCGGGGGGCCTCGTTCGCCCCCAGCGCTGCTGCTACCTGCACGTGGGTCCCTCGGGCAGGTGCTGGCACCAGCCGCCGTGCTGGCAGTAGCCCGCCTTGCAAGGGGAGATGCAGACAAAGCCAATGGTCCCGATGTAGTGGAGCCTGTAGCCTTTGTAGCCGTACAGATCGCAGGGGAAATACCACCTCAGCTCAGCAACTGTCACTGGGAGGGAAGGCACAGGTTCAGCTGTGGGGCAGCATCACCCTGTGATGTTTCCCCAGGAGCTGGATCCATGACTGGGGTGGGGAGTGCCACTTCCCCTACAGGTGTTACCCAAACCCCAGGGTGATGGGGACAGTGGGGAGAGTGGGGTGCTCCTCCCGGGCTCCCCAGCTTGGCACGGGGAGCAACTCACGCTTCACCAGGTCGGTGACATTGTCCTGGTGCAGGCGCTGGAAGAAGAGAGGTGTGCCTGCTTCCCGCCGCCCCCGCCGCCTGTTGAAGGCACTGATGATGGCCCCCGGCAGCTCCTCGTTCAGGAAACGGATGACGGTGACGTGGTTGTCATAGGCGAACTCGGATACCACTGCGAAGGTGAAGCCATCACCATCTGTCCTGCGGGGAAAAGACAGGGCTGCTCGCCAAGCCACTGCTTCATCACAGAAGAATAAGCCTCGCTGTGCCTCAGTTTCCCAATTTGGGGGAAGGAATGAGGCAGGAGATGGAAGGTACCACGGGACTTGTGTCTCCAAGGATTTTTCAGCATCAGGGATGGAAAAACAGACTCTGGGATTGGGGAAAATGCCCTTGGTGTCCCAAACCATGTGGTCCCATGACCCATCCTGCCCCACCAGCTCCTTGGGGTGGGCACAGGGCCACTCCACAGCTGACTCACATCTGGGTGATGTTGGTGTTGCTCTGGAAAGCCTTTATCTCCAAGGAGCCCAGGATGGCTGAGACCTGTGGTGTGGTGGGAACAGGAGGGCGTTAGGGGAGGCCAGGACGGCACTGGCACAGGGAGAGGCTGAAGGGCAATGCGGGCACCGTGGCAGAGCCCCAAGGGCTGCTCTGGCCTTTTGTTCACGTGCTAGGGACCTGGCACGTGGCCATGACTGCAGCTGGCATCATGTGGCTGGCACTGGCTCCCTCCAGCCTGGGGATCCCGCAAGACGGGGATGCATGGAGGCACGGGCACCCCAAGCTGCTATGCTGCACGGTGTGCTGGTGCATCCCTCTCCCCAACCCCATTCCCTCTGGCAACGTACGGTGCTGTTGACTTCCCCGGCAGTGGCGTTTCGCAGTGTCCTGACGTGCAGCCGGACACTCCTCCGGGGGAGATCTGCCAAGGGAAAGCCACAACAGTGGCTCTGGCACCCCAGGATCAGGGCGAGTGGGATTGGGGTTCATCCCCACACTAGGCTCAGACACCCACCTGCACTGGGCAGCGGCTGAAAATCGCCCCCTGCCACCATGCAGCGCTGGTCAGTGAAAGCTGGGGGGCAGGCGCAGGCTGGGGTGCAGGTGATGGGATGCAGGTGGCAGTGTCCCCCGTTGCTGCAGTAGCCCTCGGGGCAGGAGCGGAATCCACAGGCTGAGCCACAGCCTGGCCCGTCGCCTGTGGGACAGAGAGCCCGAGTCAGTGGGAGGCACGAGCCTGGCTGCAAGCGCAGAGCCCCAGCGCACTGATCCATCCTCAGCCACGCTGTAATGCTTTTCTTCCAAGTTTTGGGGTTATGTTAATGGGGACAAGGACCATGCCCACCAAGTTGCCCATACTCACCCTCCTCGCCGGTGGGGCAGGAGCAGGCGTAGCTGCCCATCGTGTTGGTGCAGGTGGCATTCTCCAGGCACGCCGTCCCTTGCGCGCACTCATCGATATCTGCCGAGGCAATGAAGCGTGGCACCAGGACAAATACCTCGCTGGGGTTCCACAGTCTCCCTGGGTTCCCTGTGACCATGCCAAGGCCTCGTCACCTGAGCAGTGCCGTCCGTCACCGGTCAGGCCAGCCGGACAAGGGCCGCAGCCGGATTGCGAGTCGCAGCCCACGCCGGGGAAGCATCCCTGAGCACAGGGATCTGGAGGGTCCTGGCAGAAGGGACCCAAGTAGCCGCCCTCACACCTGCAGGCTGCCAGCTGGGAAGGGGACAGTGACACTGGCTTAGGGGACACAAGGAGGAGGGTCGCCAGAAAAGACAGCTGCTGCAGCTGGCAGAGAGACAGGCACGATATGACACCGGGGGAGCTTTTGGCATGCTACCTGCAGGGAGGACCCCCCGAGAGTGACGGTGTCACTGTAGTCACACTCCTGGCTCCTGCTGCAGCTGCAAAGAGTGAAACGGAGCTGGAGGAGGGCGGAGAGGTTGTTGGACCCGACAGCCTCCAGGCTGATGGAAAGAGGGGCCATCCCACGAGGCTCCCACGTCAGGGTGCCGTTCTCTGCCAGGGGAAGAGGTGGGAGTTAGAGGAGGTGGCAGAGGAAAGGAGCTGGGTGGCCAGTGTCCCCCTATCCCATCCCAGCTGTCCCATCATTACCTGATATGTTGAGTTCTGGCGAAAGGTGGGGGACAAAGCGTGCGCCCACTCCCACGGCACGGTACTGCCTCCTGACCCTTTCTGTCCTGAAGGCCGTGAGGGACGCGTCACCGGTGATGACAGGAGGGAAGGCATCTGCGGAAAGAGCAGCCCAGCACATGGCTGGCTGTTTGCTATGCGGCCTTGGCACCCCTTGGCTATGGGTCCTTCTTAGTGAGGATGGGACCCCTGACAGGTGCTGCCACGACTGCCCACTGACAAGACCCTTGTGTTGCACAGCATGGTGACATCTCCCAGGTTTGGAGAGCAGCAAGCCAGGCAACTCAGAGACCTCAATGACTTCTCTCCTGCCTCACATGGAGAGAGACCAGGGAGGGAGCAGAGCACTGCTTGGTTACCTTGGAGGTGAGCATCTTCTCCACTTACTAAGTACTGTCTTCTTCTGCTGGAAGTCGGCTGCGAGACTCTGGGTGGCCAGGCCCAGAGCCACATCCCCTGTGCTCAGTGAGTCGTAGATGCACTCCTTGCTGCCGTGGCACTGCGAGGCTGCCAGCTGGTACTGGCTTACGTTCTCCTGCCCCCGCCTGGCTGGTGTGTCGTCGTTCCCGTCCCCCTGCCGCAGCCGAGACAAGAAGATGGGTGTGAAGTTCATTACCGGTGAGTCCAGAGGCTGAACAAACAGGCTGTGCTCTCCAACAGCCCCTGCAAGAGAACACACCACAGGTACAGCCTTGGGTTTTTAAGGGTTGTTATATGCTAGGGCTGATTTCCACAGAGCAGAGAGGAGGCCAAAGAGTTTCCCTGACATCACTTTTGCTCAGGCAAGTGTCTAAATGTCTCCAGCCAAAGATGCAGGAACAGAGGGTTCATCAAGGTGGATCCCAAGCTTGGACTTACAGGTCATTCCATAGCCGTAGATCTCCTCCTCGCTGCTGTTCATGGGGATGCTGGTACCGTTCGGCATCCGGAAGTCGTCTGCGGGGTCGTGGTCCCACACACCTGATGGAGCATTACCAGGGAGCTGGAGTCCCCCATGCCAGGGCTGACCTCTCTGGAGCTGGTCAGTGTTTGGTTTAGACCCAGGGGTCCCTGCCCTCACAAGCGCATTCCCCCAGCACTTTCCAGACTGCTGCAGGGTGGGAAAGGGCCTTTGCACCCTGACTCTGCAGAGGTGCCAGAAGCCCTCACCCAGGAGGCCCTTGGTGCTGTTGCGGTACTGATCAGGCAGGCTGCAGACCATGCTGAGGATCCTGGAGGTGGCTGAGATGGAGACAGAGATGGCCCCGTTGAAGACGGCCGTGACAGAGGAGGTGTTGACCAGCAGGATGGCGGGGCTGTGGTACACCTCGGCACCCATGTCTGCAAGAGAAGGAGAGCACAGAGCGAGAGTCCATGCAAGGCTGGGGTCTGAAACGATGCCCCTGGATTTTGGGAGGGTTGGACTCCCCATCCACCCCAGCCAAGTCAGAGACAGAGTGCAGGTGGGAGGCGTCTGGCAGAGCTCAGGATTGCTGCCCCCGAGCCATCCCAGGGGGATGGCAACACCCTTCATCCCCCACAGATACATTTAACATCTTGCTCACCTTGGGAATAGGAAAACTTGATGGTTTCGTTGTTCAGGAGGACTTGGATGTCACCTTGGCTCCCCAGAGTCCACTCAACCTGTAATTCACGGTAGATGTCCCAGTCAGCCTCTCCCCACTGTCCCCCTATACTGGGGACACTCGAGCTAAACCTCCGCCAGCCCCGGCAGAGAGGCTCAGTCCCGGGGGGCGTGTTGATTTACGCTTCACCCCAGCAAACACACGAGAAAGCTGCTTTGATGGTTGCACAGAAGGGGACAGCAGCTGCCCCCCTCCACTGCTGGCACAGGGCTCGGCTGACCGTGGCAGCATGGAGAGCTGTGCCGGTGGGCTCCAGGCCCTGAGCTCCCCCCCCACAATGCTGCTCAACAGCTGCTTCTGGTGACCCCAGGGGATTCTGCTTTCTGAAACGGGCGTGGGGAGCAATTCTGCCAAGCAAGGAAGAGCACGCGCTTGTGCCAGCGTGTCTGGAGGAAACCAGTGGTGAGGGCGAAGGACGTGCAATGAAGAGTCCTGCTGAGATCCAGGTCCTTGCTGGACAGCTTGTAAAAGCTGTTGGTGCTGCATCTCATCAGTCTTCATCCATCCCATCGCTAATAGCACTTTGCTGGGGTTGTGGGAGGTGGGAGGAAGAGGAGAGGGGATGCTCCTCCGGTCCCAGCCAGTTGTAAGTGACGCAGAGGCGATGCCCAACCTGCCAGAGGGGTCAGACTGGTACCCAGGTTGCTCCTACTCACTGTTGTGGTGGATGTGGAGATGTACCGGGCAGCAAAAGCCACGAAGTTGGTAGCCTGGGCCATGCCGGTCCGGGCTGTGCGCCCATGCAGCACAAAGCTGGTCAGGGCATCCCTGGCCAGTAGCAGGACAAAGTCCCCGAGCCCATTGAAGGTGTAGGTGAGTCCATCCAGGGTGGTGATGTGGGGGTCCCCGAAGGCACCAGCTGGGGTCCAAAGAAGATGGAGCCATTGTGGAGGGAGGGAGAAAAGCAAATGGTGGTGCCATTGCTTGGAGGAGAGCCGGCCCACGTGCTGTGCTGGGCTCAGCAGTCCCCACCGGGATGTTGCCAAGTGTGGTTAATGCACAGGGTCTGCGTACGGCCGTGACACCCACTCAGTACCATGGCACAGCAGAGGCAGAGCCCGGGGGACTCACCGCAGGGTCTGCGTACGTCCGTGACACCCACTCAGTACCATGGCACGGCAGAGGCAGAGCCCGGGGGACTCACCGGGGGTGGGTGGCACGTATCCCTCACAGCCGACCCTCGGTCTTTTCTCAGCAAACCTGGTGCAGAACAGGGGCTTCCCAACACGCCGACAGCACCAGTCGAACGCCTCCAGCTCCCTGTCTGTGGGGAAGGTGTCTGGGTGCTGGGGGTTTCCAAGCCCAGTGAAGGATTGCTGCAGAGCTCTTGGTGCTCGGGGTGTTTTAGGCCAAAGGGGTGCCGGTGCCTGCTTACCAGTGGTGGGGTGGATGGGGAGGCTCCATGCTCTCTCCTGCCAGCCTTCCAGCAAGCTCCCGTCTCGGTACAAACACCTCACCCCAGCTCCGGCCGGGCTGGGGGATGCAGTGCGCAGCATCCTCACAGAGGTGTCTGTTGGGCCTGAAAGGGTGTGGGGGAATCATGGCTGCGCCCAGAACAGGAGGGCACCCTCTGCCATCCCCCCACCCCACGGCTGGCCTTGGGGAGCCGCGCTTGGCACCTCTGCTCCGGCGGTAGCGGGGGTCGAGCTCTGCCTGGGGCCGGGAGCAGGGGCATGGCAGCAGCTGGCTGGTCCCGACGGCCGGCTCCGGCTCT
>NW_010225279.1:5242-9508 GCF_000690775.1 Eurypyga helias | reverse complement strand
TGTCCAGCCTGTATATCCAGAGCCCGCGCACACCTGGGGGAGCAACCAGCCAACAGCACCGCTTGGCCGGGGTCTCGCCTTGTGCTGAGGGGGATCCCGTGGGACAACTGTCCCTGGCCATTGACCTCACACGAAGTCTCCAGGCTCCCTCTAGAGCCATCTCCAGGCTCCCTCTAGAGCCGGCGTGGCCATGGCAGGACACGGGACGCCCGTGCTTTGCTCTTGGTGGCCAGCCTTTGCCCAGTCAGTGGCTTTGCTGGCCCATGGCCTCGCAGGGATGCGTGCTGGGGACGTGGTCCCGGTGTGGGACACATGGCTCCCTCCATCCCCACCCACCCGAAGGGCTCCCCTGGTGCCATACCGGTGCCGGCACTGCTGTGCTGGTCCGGTCGGTACTTGACAGCTGGTGGCTTTCGAGTCAGCTCGTTATTTTGGGCATAGCCATCGCCGCTGTGTGGAGAGAGGAGGTTTGGGGTCACGCTCCCAGCACAACCCTTCTCCACACCCCATAGAGCGGGAACTGCTGCAGTTGCAGGATAGAGGGTTTGAACAGAACAGGGTTTCTCTGGGGGTGGGAGCTGAGCTCTTCTGAGGCCTCCCATAGTCCCAACATGGTGCTGGGAGAAATCCCTGCTGTCCCAAGACACATGCACAGCACCTGGAGAAACCGATCAGCACGTTGCCCGCAGCCAGCTTGGCATAGTCCCACCGCATCCCGCCATCCTGGTAGAGCAGCAGGGCGAAGGAACGGTTCCCATCGGTGGTGAGGACTGCCTGGTAGGTGCTCGTCTGGAGAAACCCAAGGCACCCCCTTTGCACCCCCAAAGCCTCCTCTGCTCTCCCCGCAGCACAGACTGAGGCAGTGAGATCCAAAGTGCCGACATCAAACACGGGAGACCAGCAGCCCGCCCTGCCCCTGCCATCACTGGTGACAGTCCCCTCCATCACCTGGGTCCCCCACTCCTCACCTGAGTGTCATCCCGTTGGGATGGGTATGCTGGAGCCTTCTCCCACGTCACTTTCAAGGTCCATTTTGCTACGTAGGGTGTTTTCAAGTATTTCTCAATCTTTGCTTCCACATCACGGACAAGGGGGTTCCAGGTCGAGCTGAGGGTGGAGTACTCCTATGGGTTGGCAAGGAAGAAGGTTAAACAGGTGAGCTGGGAACTGGGCTCTCCCAGGACAACATCTTTGGTGGCCCTGACCTGGTACCAGGTGCTGCCAACACCCTGGGAGAAATCTGCATCGTCCCAAAAGGCGGCCACCATCGGCAAACCCTCCTGGCCGCTGAAGCCCCAGGGTGGTGGGTTGGGGTTGGAGGGGACGTAGTTGTCCGTGGGTGGGAAAATGATCTGTCCGTTATCTGTGAACTAACCAAAATAACTTAGTATTTGCTGATGTCACAGGCAGCTCTTGGGATGGCTTTTAACCCCCGTGGGTGAGCAGAAACCAAACATTTTAAATTGGGAAAAAATTAACATTTGGATGAAATGTGGTGTCTGCTCCATTTCTGTGGGTTTTTTTTCTACCAAAGAGGCTGCACATCCCTTACGTGCTCGGAGAGGGGGGAACTCACGTAGAGAGCATCCCGCAGCGACTTCCCAAAGGGGAACCCAATCTCTGGCTTGAACAGGGGGGAGTTAAAATCCAACATCTTCTGGACATACTCTCGGTCTCCTCCCTCTGTGCCAAAGGGGTAGAGCTGGACTGCTGGCACTGACATGGGCAGAAAATAAATCAAAAAGGTGAAAAACCATTAATGTCTTCTGCATCCTTCCTGTGGTGAGGGCAAACTCGCCTGCTAGCTACTGGGTTGCTTTGCCTGTGCCCCCTCCCAGGATGGTCCAGCACCCTGATGGCTTGTAACCCAATTTTTAACTTGGATTAGGATGCTCTCAGAAGTCCTATTCCACCTTTCCCCACGAATCTGGCAGCCCAACATGCAATGCAGACAAGGTACCCGGGCCGTGCCCTCAGCCATCACGGTGCTCTTGACTGACAACCCCTCTTTGCTTTGGAAAGAAGAAAATGTACTTACTCATAAGCCCACGGGTGGGTCGGGGCTCAGGGGCAGGAGTTCTGTGGGCAGCGGTGGTATGGGCAGATGTGCTTGGTGCTGTAGCTGGTCCGCTCGGTGTCCCAAATGCAGGAGTTGGGGTGGTGGCTGGTGGTCTTCCCGGTGCCACAATGTCCGGGGCTGGGAGATCCCCCGCCTCCTTGGTTGGGCTCACTGGGGCTGTGGGTGCAACAGCCACAGTGCTCCTCACAGGGATGGATGTGGTGTTCCTTGCGGGGATGGCTGTGGCGTTCCTTGTGGGGATGGCCGTGGTGTTCCTCACAGGGATGACTGTGGTGTCCCTTGCAGGGATGGCCATGGTATTCCATGCAGGGAGGGCTGTGGTGTTCCTTGCAGGGACAGCCGTGGTATTCCATGCAGGGATGGCTGTGGTGTTCTTCACAGGGATGGCTGTGGTGTTTCTTGCGGGGATGGCCATGGTGTTCCTTGCGGGGATGGCTGTGGGGTTCCTCGCAGGGGTGGCTGTGGGGGATGACTGTGGTGTCCCTTGCAGGGATGGCCGTGGTATTCCATGCAGGGATGGCTGTGTTGTTCCTTGCAGGGACAGCCATGGTATTCCATGTAGGAATGGCCGTGGGGTTCTTCACAGGGATGACTGTGGTGTTCCTTGTGGGGATGGCTGTTGTGTTCCTCACAGGGATGGCCATGGTATTCCATGCAGGGATGGCCGTGGTGTTCCTCGCAGGGATGACTCTGGTGTTCCATGCAGGGATGGCTGTAGTGTTCCTTGCAGAGATGGCTGTGGTGTTCCTTGCAGGGATGACTCTGGTGTTCCGTGCAGGGATGGCTGTAGTGTTCCTTGCAGGGATGGCCG
This sequence comes from Eurypyga helias, assembly GCF_000690775.1. Classification (NCBI taxonomy): domain Eukaryota; kingdom Metazoa; phylum Chordata; class Aves; order Eurypygiformes; family Eurypygidae; genus Eurypyga; species Eurypyga helias. The sequence goes on along the minus strand of NW_010225279.1, from coordinate 6,617 downwards.
TGGTGTTCCTTGCAGGGATGGCCATGGTGTTCCTTGCAGCAGTTGCCCCAGAGCTACCTGCAGCTCTGGCTGTGTTCTCCTCCGAGGTGGGTGCCCCTGGAGATGTCTGGAAGCCAGGAGGTGACGTGCTCACTGCCTGTCCCATGGCATGGTTGCTGACAGCCATGGGAGAAGTCGTGTCTGTTGCCAGCTTGGGACGGATGTGCCCAGCTTCTGGCTCCCCGGTTACACCAACGCCGTGAAGTGATGAGGGGGCTGTTGCTGGCTCCTTTGCTGGGCTGTGTGGGCTGGAGAGGGGTGAACTGGGCACCGTGACAGCAGGGCTGGCACTGGGGATGCCCCAGGACATGGCAGTTTTCTCCGCTGAGGAGGTACGTGCTGCTGGGAATAGGACAGGTCGCCTGCCTCCGCCTGCCTCGTCCTGTGTTACAGCAAGGAACGGAGCACTGCTGGTGTCCTTTGCAATGGCAGATGGCACAGCTGCGGTGGCCTCGGCCACCACAAAGCTCTCCCCGCTGGCTGAGGTGGCCGGCGGGATGGTGTTGCTGAGGAACAGGCCTGTGGCTGCTGTGATGGCCAGGCTTCTGCCCACAGTGTGGGAGACAGGCACGAGGGTGCTGCTCTCGGAGGGGGTGGTGCCCATCCAGGCAGTGGTACCCCTGGCACCTGACTGGGACACGGCTGTAGTCTCCCATATATTTGTGTGGCCAACAGCCAGCGAGGAGACTGAGGCGACGGGCTTGGCCTCAGCGACTGGGCTGGGAGCCCTCAAGGCTGGCTCGTGGGTACTCTTGGTGGTCCCAGGTGATGGCCTTGGGGTGACATGGGGGCTGTGTGGAGCAGAGGCACTGCTGGGGACAGCAGAGCCAGGTGTTGTGACCCCATCAAGATTGGCATCACCTGCTCCCTCTAATGGACCAGTGACAGTGATGCTGAGGGTGACAGAGGGTGCCACCACCACTGGATGAGTGTTCCTGGGGACAGGAGGGGACACACTGACATCTGGCTCAGCAGTGCTGTGAGTGAGGCCAGGGGAAGGTGCTATAACCAGCTCCGGAGCTGTGGGTGACACCGTGCCCACGATGGCTGCTGCTGAGGGGCTTTTGCTGCCCGGGGCAGAGCGTGCTGATGGGGTGGCATCACCGGTGCCTGGCCCAGCCACCCCAGCCACAGGAGTAGGCAGCCCTGGGTGCAGCCCCACAGCCCCACTCCCTGTGACGGGAGAAGCTGTGTCCATGCCCGTGGTGGGCGCAGCAGTGCGGTAGCCATGGTCCAGTGCAGCTGTGCTTGGCCAGGCAGTGATGCTGGCTGTGGCAGGGGGTGTCACTGACGGGGCTGTCCCCACGGTGGTGCCACCGCTGTGGGGGGTACCTGT
>NW_010225279.1:3959-5151 GCF_000690775.1 Eurypyga helias | reverse complement strand
GTCATAGGCTGGGTTGTTTTGCCTGCGGTGACGCTGGGGAGTGGGCTCGCTGTGGCCAGCCCTTGACTGGGTGTCGCCACAGCCGGTGGGGCCGAGCGACTGTCCCTGGGAGCCAGGAGATGCTGATCTGCTGGGGGCCTGGTTTTGGGACCATTGGTCCCATGGGCAGGGGGCTCCTGTGGTGGCCCGGTGGTGATGATTGCGTGGCTGGGAGCTGGTCCTGCTGTGCTGGCACCTGGGTTCTCCTCCGTGCCCATCTCCAGGGATGCTGTCCCCACTGTTTGCCCCGTGGTGCTGCCATCAGGGCGGGGGTCACCTGATGCACCCACTGTGGGCAGTGGGGTGGCCAGGGACAGTGGGAACGCGCCTGCTGCCATCTCTTGGGGATTGCCGGATGGGGACACTGCCAGAGCTATCCCTCCAGTGGCACTGCCTTCCAGGAGAGAGGGGGCACTGGTTGGTCTCGGTATCCCTGAGGTACCTGGCACTGCTATGCCCATACCTCGTGCAGCACTGGGTGACCACGTCTCTGTCCCTGGAGTTGCCCCACGTTGGGACCCAGACTGGAGCAGTGGGGCTGGTGCAGGTCCAGGGGTAACAGCAGTTCCCAGGGGTGCTGAGCCCACAGTGGGACCAGGCTGGCTGCGGCTGGGAGGTCCATCAGGCACAGCCAGGGTGGCTCCGCTGTCCCACAGCACTGCCGTGGCATCATCACTGTCCAACGAGGCTGCTCCCATCCCTGCTTCACTAATCGGAGTGTGGCTACCAGGGGAGGAGGGATGGGCAGCTGGCCCAGTCCCGATGCCATACTCACCAAGGGAGGATGTTGGTGCTGCAGTGGCTCGAGGGGCCCCGTCTGGCTTTGCTCCACCAGTGCCCACGAGGGGCAAGGATGTGGCCGTGCTGGGTCTGGCTGGAGGGGATCCACCAGCCTCTGCCGTGGTGGCCTCAGGGCCTGCTGAAGGGGTTTGGGGCAGCAGAGACCCTATGGAGTGCACAAAGGACCCCACAGAGGGATCACCATGGCCGTCGGGAGCTGCACGGGGGGACAGCCTCATGCTGAGCCCCACTGAGGTGGCCTTGGTCTCCAGGGAAGTGGTGCCTGCTGTGGCTCTGGCGCTGGGCTTGCTCCTGACAGACACCACCTCAACAGCAGTGCCTTCCGGAGCTGGGAACAGCGTGGGGATCACGC
>NW_010225279.1:3582-3853 GCF_000690775.1 Eurypyga helias | reverse complement strand
TGGGGGGCAGCATCTCTCCTGCACCTGACACAGCACCAGTGGGGACCCAGGGTGAAGGGGCTGGAGGTGGCTGAGTGGGGGGTACAGGGGGATCTTGTGAGATATTGTGGACAGCATTGGATAAGACGTGTATCCCTGGCTCTGTAGCCTTGCCGATGCCAATGGTGGCCTTTGACGAGGATGAGCCTGGGGGGTCTGCAAGCAGTGGGGATACCATCCTGGTTCCCTCTGTGGCTGCATGAGGGGGGCCTTTGGGGAGGCCAGTATCAGG
>NW_010225279.1:2980-3517 GCF_000690775.1 Eurypyga helias | reverse complement strand
GAGGTGAGGTGGCCTCGTCCAGCCCTGGCACGACCTCCTGGGATGGGAGCAGGGCGGTTGCATGTGGCTCAGCAGAGCTCTTGCTGATGCTGGGGGTTAACAGCCCTGTGCTGTACTTATTCTGGGGGAACAGTGGCACTGTGGTCCACGCTGACACTGCTGTCCCCTCCGCAGTGACAGCATCTCCCAGCTGCACCAACTCATAGGCAGCAGTCAATTTGCTAGTGACTGAGGAAGACGCTTTTGTCCCTGGCGCTGGTTGAGCAGCCAGGACATGTGCCACTGGTGGGGACAGACCTCTGCCTGGTGCTGGGGGGACATCGCTCAGTGCAGCCGCAGCACCCATAGCTGACTCAGCCACAGTGCCCTCTTGCATGGGGACAGTTGTTCCCAAGACTTGCTTTTCAGGGATACTGTCCAGAGCCACTCTGGACACTTCCACAGCCTGCCTGGGAGCAGTGCTGCTGTTTGACGGTGGTTTGCTTGTCCCCATTACACTGGGGACACCTGGAGATGGGGACAATGTGACTGTGGCTG
>NW_010225279.1:0-2179 GCF_000690775.1 Eurypyga helias | reverse complement strand
CTGCGAGGGGCTGCTCCCCCATCTCTCCGGCTTGCACTGGTGGCAGAGCAGGTAGGTGAGGGCAGGATGAGGGAAAAACCAGCCTGGGATCCCCATCACCCCCATCCCTGCTGTGGGAGAAAGGGGTCTCCAGCCCTTGGGGCTGCTACCTACCCCGTCACCCACAGCCCAAACAATGCTGAGAGCAAGACAGACCCCTTCCCCATGGGTGAGGGTCCTCATTTCACCTCCCCTCCTGCCACAGCTGGGGGTCCATGATGAGGCTGGGGCACCAGTGGGCAGAGACTGGGCAAATCCCGGCCAGGCACTCGGGCTCGAACACGCAGCATTCCAGCAGCCAGAGTCATTTGCAGCCCAGCACCCATCACCCAGATGGTATTGGCCACCCAGTCAGCCTGACGGCCATGCAGGTGACCCCAGCACTTACCTGGCAGCACCCAGAGCCCCCACAGCACCCAGCTCCAGAGCGGCCACTGGCCCCAGCGCTTCATGGCGCTTCCTCGGCAGCAGGGACAGGGCTGCAGCTCTCCCTGTCCCAGGGGAGCGACGCAAGAGGGTGGCTCCGCCAGTGAGCACTCCCCTGGGTGGGGGGACGGGGATGCCACGTGCCCTTGCCTGGGGCACTGACGGCTCTGTGTCCTCGGAGCCTGCCATGGAGGCAGATGTGTCGCAGTCCTGGTGACCCACTGATGCTGGGGGACACCTGTTTTGCCATGGGAGGTTTCAAGGCCCTTTGCAGGGTGACCCCATGGTTGACATCCCAAGGTTGGGGTCCCCAACTCCTGAGGAGCACCCCATGGGCTGCAAAGTCACCTGGCCCAAAGGCCCTGGGATGGCAAGTGGGGACAGGGGGTCCCCAGCACCTCTGGGAGCGGTGGGTCAGCCCTGGGCCCTGCACCCCCCATCCACCCCCACCCAACCACCATTTGCTGCTGGCTCCCTGCGAGGCTCAGCCAATAACCCCTGGCAGGGGTTGGATTGCTGCCAAGGAGGAAGAAGGAAAGAGCAGTCTCCCGCTCTTGCCCCAGGGTTCCCCACATGTTGATCCAACCCCGGCCCCACTCCCAGCACTGCCACCCAGGAACGGCGTGCAGGGGTTATCTGTGCCATCGCAGCAAACGCCCACGTAAGTCCAGCCGGGGGGAGGTTGTTCCCGCATGGATGGTGGGGCTGGGCCTTGCCCTGGGTTGCAGGTCACCTTCCACCAGGGACAGAGGCCGGGGGCACCCGACCGTGCAAAGGGACCCCGTGGGGGCCACGTCAGCAAACACGTTCGCTTCTTCACGGGGCCCAGCCCAGCTCCAGGAAAGGGGAAAGAAGTGGGTGAAAGTGTTGTGCCTTGCTTGCTTCACTGACAGCCAACCCACCTGGCTGCCATGCCGCGGTAGCTGCCCCTTAGTTGGGGAAACTGAGGCACGGAGAGCCCAAGGTACCTGTGCATGGTCGTGTCCACAGCAGCACCAGCAAACTTCCTCGTCCCCATATTCGGGGGAGGGGGGCAGAGGTGAGCGGAGCTGTGGATGCATGTGGCACATAGGTACCATCTGCCATGGGGAGGGACCCACCAGGGCAAGGGGGAGGGGGGCAGACATGAGTGGAGCTGTGGGTGCACGTGGCACACAGGTACCATCTGCCACGGGGAGGGACCCACTGGGGTGGCCCTTCCCGCCAGGTGACTCACCGTGCGTGGCGTGGTCTTTCCTCTGAAGCCACCAGCTCCGGATCAGAGGCCATCCTGGGCACCAGGGACCACCAATGCCCACGGAGCCGGTGGGTTTGGGCACCAAGGTCCTCCTCCACCTGCACAGAGACACCCTTCCCCATGCTGTTGCAAGGTGGCACCTCTGTGAACCCCACCACCAACTTGGGGGAGGGTTAGCACTGCCTCAGGGACCCCACAGGGGCCAGCCCCCCACCGGCACCTGGCTCTGGCTGCGCAGTGGCATGGGTTGCACAACGCCCCTCGCGTGGGCGCGAGGCAGGTCCCGCCACTCCCCGCCCAGGCCTGACTGGCGCCAGCCGGAGCCGAGTCCCAGGGGGCAAGAGGGGGCCCTGCTGTGGGGGCTCCCCAGCACAGAGCCATTGCCATGGGCAAGCACAGCCCGCTCGGAGGGGGCAAAACCCTGCCCAAGCTCCAAATTTCGGAGCTGGGTGTGGGACAGCATGTGGGTAACTCCAG
>NW_010225278.1:12899-14999 GCF_000690775.1 Eurypyga helias | reverse complement strand
TGAGCCGCGTCCCCCTCCCTCCCGGCCGGCCCGTCCCGAACCGCTCCTGCGCCGGGAAGGGACCGCCGGCAGCCCAGCCCGTATCCAGGGAGGGTTTTTCCTCCAGGCAGGGAGTTTTTGCCAGGCAGGGAATTTTTAGCAGTCCCGATGTGTGCGTGCGCACAGCGGGGTCCTCACCTTTGCGCCTGAAGCTGCTCAGTTTTATCCTCCCCCCACCCCCAAGGCAGTGCAACGGTAGCACGTCCGGGGGGAACCCCGGAAAGCCGGCCAGCTTTCAAGAGGGTCCCAAAGGAAAAGGGGCAGGGGGCTGCACGTCACGAAATGCTGCACAGTTACCCCAAGGCGACTCATCTCGCTGCGAGCCAAAGTGAGGTGCCAAGGAAAGCTGGGATAGGTGGGGTGAAGCAGCCCCAGATATGCAGGCGAAGCTCGGGGATCTGGGCTCCCCTCTGACCTGGGGCAGGAAGGGACATCACCAGTTCCAAGTGTCAGGGGCAGTTCGTCCTTTTACAAATCCCAAAGCCAGGCCCTAGGCAGGGGAGAACCTGGCCAAGGCTGACACACACGGAGATAAAGGCAGGGACTTGGGCGCAGCTGTCAGCTACGCGGGTTCCCGGGACACTTTCCGCAGAACCTCCAAAGCTGCTCTCGTGCCAATTTTGGTATCCCAGGAACGCCAACACAATTGACCATATCTATTTCACACCATTAAAGCTCACTTCATCCCTGTGAACCCCTCAGTGCCATCTCAGCACTGGGCAATAAGGAAGAATAAAGGGAAGGAAAGCAGCCACGCTGACATTTTAGTCCCAGGTCTACTGCTCGCCCCGCTCTGGCTTTAAGAAAAGACTCAGTGCCTCAGTTTCCCCATCTGAGAAAGGGAAGGGAGTTGCAAGTGAGGCCAGGAGGTCACAGGCAGGCAGCACCAGGCCGAGCCTACTCAGACCAAGCACTGACAACCCAAGTGCTGCCCGCAGTGACCCCCATCCCCAGGGCCTGGCCCCTACCTTGTTGCACTTCTCACTGGCATTCAAGCGTAGCTGTGGGCTTCCCGAGGAGCCGGTGCTGCTTTGCGGCGGGAAGGCACCTCCACCCAGCCAGGACTGCAAGGACAGAAAGCAGGAGCTGAAGCGATGGGGGTTTAGTCCTCACCATGTTATCCCAGATCCAAGCAACTGCCTCCCAGGGCAGGGAAGCATTCTCTCTCCTCCCAGCACTAGGCAGGCAGTATCATTCCCCTGGAGAGGCAGGGGAGCTGGGGTGCACAGAATTGCAACCCAGGGGATCCACCAGCTCCATGCTTCCCAGTTTTATGCCTGGCAGTGTGCCCATCACCTCTGGCTCCTGCCCTACTCACATGGTAAATGGGAAGCCTCTTGTTCCCCCAGTCGCTTTCCAGTGGCTTCTCTGGGTTGTTTGTGTCTCGGGTGTGCTCGGGACCCTTCCCGTCATCCTCCAGCTGTCGGGCTGGACTCTCAGGCCTTTTCCAGCTGTCATCAGGCTGTAGTCCTATTTCCAGACATCTAGCGGGGCTTTTCAGCTGGCGCATCAAGTCCTTGTGGCACACGGGCTTCTCTTGGCCTTTCCAGTCCTTCTCCCGCTCCTGTGCTTGGCGGACATGCCCCTGGCCCCTCCAGTCCTGCTCCAGCAGCCGTGTTGGGCTCGCAGGGCGCAGAGGCTTGCCTCGGCCTTTCCAGTCATTGCCAGCACCCTTCCCGGGATGGGAGGGCGGCAGTTTTTCCTGGAGGCTCTGCCAGCCACATTTGGGTGACTTCCCAGGCCCTCCAAGGTGCAGCGGCTCCCCTGGCTTCACCTGCTGCTTCTCTGCTCCTCGCAGTGGGCTGGGAGGAAATATCTCCTTTTGGCTTCTCCACGTGCTCTCCATACATCTCCCAGGACTGAGGGACCGTGCTGGTGGCCCTGCCTGGCTCAGCCTGCTGTTGTCTGAGCCCTTCCCAAGGCTTGGAGGGTGCACAGAGCCTCCTCGGCTCTTCCTCTCCAATGCTTGCTCCATACTCCCAACCTGCCAGATGGCTCGGCTCCTTTCCAAGTTTGGGTGACAGCCAGGATCCCCTCGGCGCCTCCAGCTTTTTTCTGAGT
>NW_010225278.1:6739-12841 GCF_000690775.1 Eurypyga helias | reverse complement strand
CCGGCTGCCTCTCTCCAACAGCAAGCTGGGGGTGGTGGGGCGCAGGGGAACCCCCTGGTTCCTGCTGGGCCTCTCCAGGTGCTGAGCTGGGCTGGGAGAGTGCACGGGCTCCTTGGGGTCTCTGCTACGCTGCTCGAGGTGCCAGGAGAGGCGCTGGCCCTAGGGACATGGGGGAAGAGAGCAGAGTCATCTTAAAAAAAAACCTGCCAGTGAGCAGGATCCAAATGGAATTTGGGCTGGGAAACAGTTTGGTTAAATAATTCCCCAGACAGCAATTGCATCCCCATGCAGGGAGCCAGCCTCTTCTGAAGAGAAGCCTCTTGCACCGGAAGGGTGAAGGGCGTGTTGTCATTTAAGCTGACAGTCCTGCTCTGTTGCAGGGCTGGGAATATAGGGAAGGTGGAGCAGGGGAATGGAGGAGAGAAGCAGGCAGCAGAAAGAGGAAAACGTGGCAGCGAAAAGCAATCCAGCTCGGGAAGTTGGGATGGGGCCCGCCACGCAGGCAAGCTCACCTCCCTGGGCAGGCTGGGGCTGGACTGCCTCCGAACTAGGCGGCCTTTGCTGGGTGGCACCGGGGTCTTGCCATCGAGCCGGTCCACGCGGCCTTCCTCCAGGGCCTGGAAGGCCTCCAGGGTCTCCGATTTCCTGTGGGCATGAACAGTCTGTCCGGCTGCAGCCAGGCTCAGCTCGGAGGCAAGAGCCCCCCGTGGACCCTGCTCCTGCTGAGCCTGACTCCGGAGACCTCCACCAGCCCCAGACACTGTCCGCACCACAGCCTCTCCCCTGCCCTGTCCCCATCACTTCAGCCACCCCAGCTTTCATGTTCTGCTGCCTCACTCATGTCGTCTTCACACTATTCCTTAATCTCCACCTGCTGCTTTACAACCTGCCTCAAGATACCTCCCTGGCCCTCGTTTATGTCCCTTCCTGCCCTGTGCCACCAACACTGGAGCCACTTGTGCTTCTCCAGCCTAAACCCAAGCAGCACTGTGGACTTCTCGGTATCCCTGGGGATCCACTGACTCTGGGAGCAGGGACCACCTCTTTCCTTCCCCCTTCCCATTGCTTGCCCCACTCCGCAGCACATCCTGTGGCTTCCAGGAGGCGGCTGGGAGGATGAGGAGGGTGAGCTACTCCCTTCATTTTCAGCAGCACAGCTTTGCTCCACCTTCCCAATGGCCTCTGCTTCTTGCGTGCCACAGTGGGAGAGATCCCCAGCCCAGGAAGCGCTGAACGTAAACCCAACCCTTGCTTTAAGGGAAATTCAAGCACAGCTGAAAGCTGAGCTTTGCCATCTAGCCCTGCTCTCCCCCTGAGGCAGAGCGATTTGGAGATGTGGACACCCCAACAGCATAGAGGGGCAATCCCCCAACCTCTGACTACTGTAGAGAGGACCCTACCACCGCTTCTCACCTGCGCTCGCAGCCAAATATCCTCTCCACCTCCACCCGGCCGGGGCTGAGCGTGCGGGAGCCGCAGTGGTCGACAGCATCCCGCTGGCCGAGGCGCTTGGGTTTGGGCAGGTCTGCCAGCACCGTGTACTCCTGCCTTTCCAGCCCGTGCCGCCCCTCTGTGCCCGCACTGCCGGGGTGCCCCCGGGGTTCCCGAACCCGGGAGCCAGTGAGGCGCCCACCGCTGCCCACTGTGTCGCTGCGTGCCGGCGTGGAGCCGGCAGTGGCACGTGGTGGGGTGGATCGACAGGGAGGGTCAGTTTTCCGGCGCTCCAGGGAGAAATAGCCGCTCTCTATACGGTGCTTCGGCCAGCTCTCCTTGGGCTTCTGGCTGGCAGGACGGTGCTCTGGGACGGGGAGAAGGCCGTTACTGGGGGAGGCACGAGCAACACGGGATGCGACCACGTCCACGGAAAAGCAGGTCTTCGGAGGAGAGCTAGAAACGGTCCAGGAGGGCAGAGATAAAACCCAGACTCCCTCCAGACGAGGTGGGAGCACTGGGAGCCAAGGGCATGCCAAACCATGCAGAGAGAGAACACCCGGGAGACCCATAGTTCACGTTCAGCACGCACAGAGGTGCCATCTCATGGACTCTGGGCCTCATCCCTTCCATGGTGCCCACGGAGGTGTTGAATGCCTCCTGGGACCAGCATTAGGTAGAGACATGCTAAATCTAAATACAGATCTGCCGTGAACTTCAGAGGCCCCCAGGTGGAAAGCAAACCAGAACTAGGATCTCACACGAGAGCAAACCAAGTGTACCTGCTTTCAGCGGGCAGATTTCTTTCCTAAAGCCCTGGGCCTCGGTTTTCACCCAGGATCCAGAGGCAATGGGCTGAGCCCACCTGGGTCTGTCTGCCTGCAGGCCTCGTGGCCACACCTCCTCCTCCTGGCCCATGTAGCTCATCATGTCCCTTCTGCCCGAGCCCAAAGTGTTGTCCCACAGCCAGGTCATTTCCCCGTCCTGGGAGACAAGACAGGACAGATCTCTGCAATGGGGACTGGTAGCTTTGGTAGGGTAGAAGGAGGTAAGGACATATATGAGAAGTTACAGCCTATTTCAGCCCAAAGCTACTGGTAAAAGTGGACCAGGAGAGGAGCTGGGTGAGTGTAAGATGACGCCAGCCCAACAGCAATGGCCATGGCAAGAAACAACATAGGAAAGGCCACATGGGGGAATCAGGAGTGAATCTCATGTGCTCTTTAGCAGGGCAGCCTCCTCTGTGGGGCCTAAGGGTCTCAGCTGATCCCCCCTTGCATTTCAAGACCTTCTGAATGTGCCAGCAGAAGTGGCATTGAAGGGCCAAGGGGGCCAAACTAACCCAAACCACGAGAGATCCCCATCTCACCCTGGCAAGCGTGGAGTTGGCTTCGGCACAGGCGCTGGGGTCGGTGCCGGTTTCTCTGTGCACGCCCTCAGCTCCGGGGCTGAGCGGGGGATATCCCCCGCTCTCGTGCCAGCTGTGGGGCAGGGAGAGAGGATAGCTGGTGGTCAGCATAGCTTACAGAGCTCAGGGGTGGGTGGCAGTGGCAGCAACCTAAGCCACACTGGCTCTTTCGCCATTGGATAGGCAGAGGCTGGCAGAGCCCATGCTGGGATGACCAGCCTTGCTCTAGAGGCAGTGAGGAGGAGGGAGACTCTTTTGGTGGGCTCCTGACCTCTCCTGGGACAGCCAAGAGGAACCTGGTTAGAGGGTGAGGATGGGGGTTGCTCAGCCCTTTTTCCCAGGCACCGGTGTGCGAAGCATCAGGGAGAAGGCACCTGATTTCTTTCTGCTTGGCTTCCCACTCCCCCTCCTCTGTTATTCCCACCAAGGGGGCTCGTTGGAGCAGCGTGGCTCCCAGCTGGTACTCACCGCTCTGTCCCCTCCGCCGGGCCCACACACACGTATACCTCGCACTGGGGGGCTAAAATGCGGAGGGCATCCCAGGGCCTTCCTGGGTCTGTGTCGCTGCCAGCATTTTGCCCTGAGGCCTCCACGGCATGCTCCTGCAAGGAAGAAGGGGATGCAATGGTGCCGTCAGTATGTCGAGGATGAGGAGGAAGGTTGTCCAGAAACGCCTGCTTCTTCTACCTCCACTGAGAGCAGCCTGGTCTCTGGCGCTGTTGATGCCACCCCCAGTCCACCGTTGAGATTTTTCTCCTACTTCAGGAACCCAGAGAGGCCCAGCACGCTCCTATTTGATGCTGAATGCTTCAGGCATCCCAGAGACAGCGCATGTGGACAAGGGCTCAGGGAAACTGCCCCCCCCAAACGATGTCAGCACTGATGCTGCTGGCAGCTGCTCTCCCTCACAGATAGCCCAGGGAGAGGCAACGGAGCCGAGAGGGAGGGTGATTTTTGCAGAGAAGGCTGTAGCCCCAGCCCCTGCCTCTCTCTGTCAGGGCTTGCAGGCGTCTCAGCATGCTTCCCAGCCCGGTTACCCGCAGGGCTTATGAGCGGCAAGGGGGAGGCTCTGGGGAGCTGCCTGTCCGCATTGCCTTCCTTTCAGCATCTCACCCTCACCGGGATTCACTCAGAGGCAATGGCTCTGAGCAGATCATGGGTGAAGGGCTGAGGTAACCTTAGAGGGCCTGGGGCCAGGGGGAGAGGGGGAGGAAGAGAGAGGGAGGCTCATTACTATTTCATCATCCCAGGCCAGTCGTTCCTGGAGGAGAGCGAACAACACGAAACCCTCCGTGAACATGAAACCGGCTGTCGCCTGGTCAGAGGCTGCCAAGCAGCTTGTGCATCCAGCCCTGTGCCAAAGCACCGTGTTGGATTGAGGTATCCAGAGCCCAAAGTCCTGTGAGATTTATCCCCCTCCTGCCTTCCTCTCTGGGAACAGCTCGCTGCAGCTGCCCCAGTGAGAGGACCCAGCTCCAGCCCCGAGCTGGCAGCATACCGGGACCATATTTTAGGTGAGGCAGGCTCTAAACACATCAAGCAGAGATTAATCCAGGGTGGGTCCCTGCTCTGCCAGTCCTCCACTCCTTCCTCGAAGCTTTACATCTTCGACAACCCGGCTTCCCCTTCCAGGAGTTACTGAGTCCCTCGTATCTGGTGTCCAGCCCTCCTCTGCTAAGGTGGCTCCCAGCCTAGGTCTGGGCACAGCTAAATGATGTATTCCTGTGCCTGGGAAGACTCCCTCCCCCTGCAGCCTTTCCCCAAAGACCTTTAGAAAATCCAGCTAAGCCTTTGTGTAAGGGATTTCCATCTTTACAAAGGCACATGGAGTTCCAAGGTGGAACAAAGGGGCCCCTTAACAAAGTATTCATAGCCTCCAGGTTGGATGGAGTTGCTCACCTGGATAGGGTGCTGGTGAGCCCCTGCGGCTCGGAAACAGTGCTGGCACAGGCTCTTTGCAAATATGTTGGCTTCAAAGTTCATGCAGGGCACCTCATCTACTGAACCAGACATTGTCCGTAGCAGGGACGAAGATCTTCGGTTGCTGTGCTGCTGGCAGGGGGCAGCCAGGCGGAAAAGGAGGAAAGAACAGCAGAAGACCAGAGCGTTTGGCTCCCCAGCCTCAGGCTCCTGTGGAAGCATGAATGTTACTCCAAGTCTGAAGCTTGCTGCTCTCAGATGGCAATACTGGAATCAAAGGGCAGTCAGGTGCAAGACCATCAGTATGAGCCATATAACTATAGATAATAAAAGGGTATGCTGCAGCAGGGACCTCTTTTAGAAGGGGACGCTGCACTGCACCCTCAAATGACTTCTGACACCCCCCCAATTTGGAAGTCCCTGTGAAGACAGGGAATGATGCTCATGTCCTGCTATTTTGTTTGGTAGAAGTTTTCTTCCCTCAAGCTCTCTTAAAAGGCACATAAAGGAAACCTTTCTTCTTGACTATGTTGCTCATAAAGAGATAGCCATAAGCAGCTTTAGAAATCTGGAAACCCACCAAGATTTTTCCTAAACTTGTTGATCCCACTAAAATTTCTGAGACCTATAGGACGGTTGATTGCAAAACCGTGAAGGGCAACAAGCATTGCTAACACAACAGCCGGCCTCCACGCTTCTGTCCTGGCTTTTCACAAGCATCCTGCCCAACACCACCTTCTCTGTCCCAGAGAGTTTGAGAGAGTTCTTGGATTTGAGGTTGTGATCTGTTCTAGGAGGGCTCCACATAATTTGCCCATAGGAAACACCACCAGAAGGACAGCAAATCAGTGCGAGATGAGTCCAGCATCCCTGATATGAACATGTCACTGCTTCCCTAAACATGGACACTTAAGTCAGAGCAGCCCATCAAGGCTATGGCTGCTCCCCAAAACAACCAGGACCAATGCCAAAACCAAGCTGGAATTTTTGTTTGTCAGTGCACTCACTTGCAATACAGCAAGTTGCACTAGTGCCAACCTTGCAGCCTCCATCCTCGCACTGGGGAATGTTTTCTCGACCCGTTCACACCAAAACCCAACAAGACCCTTAGCACTCACCTGCCAGGGATGCAGCACGAAAGCACCCCAACATCACCACCCACCCCTGCACATGAAGTGCCACCCGTGGCTGGCGCCCGTGGCACCCCACTGCCTCATGGGCAAATCATCACTCCCCATATCTCTTGGAGCCTACTGCAAGGATAATGCTGTGATCCCCAGGGCCTCTGGCATACACGCATGCAGCCAGCCAGCCAGCCCGGCCCAGTGCCCCCCGTACCTCTG
>NW_010225278.1:2197-6667 GCF_000690775.1 Eurypyga helias | reverse complement strand
CGCGCCCCCCCCGCCCCTTCCCCTCTCATTGGCTACCACCGAGCAGTGATTTGAATACCGCCCTCTGAGTGGCTGACGGAGGGGCAGGGCTATGGTGCCCACGTGTCGGTGGCAGTGGGAGAGCGATCGACCCGGCCGGGCCGGGCTTGTTGGCCCCGGGGCTGGGGGGAGGCTGAGCCTGGGGAGGGGGCACTGCGCTGATGCTCATCACCCCCCCGCCTTGCACCCCCACACCCCGGCCTCTTCTCTGCCCTTCCCCTCGGCTGCATCTCCCCCGGGCCCACCCCACCGCGGGTCTGCCCCTGCGCTCCTCCAGGGCATCACCCCAAGAGGTAACCCGGACCCTAAACACGGTGCCAGAGCAGCGGAGATGGGCAAACCCCACCGTGTCTGCAGCACAGCTCCAACAGGTCATCCCTACCCACAGCACTCCCCAGAGGTTTGTCTCACCTGGGCATGACCTGCCAAGCACAAGCCCTGCCTGGGCCCGTAGAAGGCAGCGTGCAATCCCTTCTTCAAACCCATCTTTCCCAGTATTCAGCTCCATTACTCCCCAAAAGTTCTTGTCACTCCCCCAATAACTTCATTCCCCAGTCCATTTCTGGAACACACTGCTGGAAGCAACAGTGGCAGCGTACTGGGTACAGCCTCCAGCTGGAGGTAGCGCTTAAGAACAACGAACACCGTGCACTGACTACCACGCAGCTCACGCAGACGCCGCAGCGATGCCTCCTGTGCACCGCGCTCCTAGCCTTCCCCAAGCCTCCGACCTTTGTGGCTCCCGCCCTGGTCTTGACCCTCCGTAATCCCGATTGTATTTTTGCGCGCGCACGGAACGGCAGCCCAGCCAGCAAAAGCCGTTGTGCGTGGAAACCCCAGCACGGCAGCCCACGTCAACGCCTGGCGTCTCTCCCTTAAATGCAATACATCCCGGGGTAGCCCGACCACACGCCCCGTGCGTGACAAAGCCGGCAGGCCCGGACCGAGGCCGTAATGCACATCACAGAACAAAGCTTTAATCGATCAAATGGAGAAATCGATAGCGCAGCGAACGATCCTGATGGTTAACATTCCAGTTTTTCCATGTGCCTTTTTTTTTTTTTTTTAAATCCCTCTCCAGATGTATGAATACGACTATTGGCAGGAACTGGAAGTTTTCAGAGTGTGGAAGAGGCCACTGGAGATTTCAGCTGACACTTGAGAGAGGCTCAGAAGTTATTAGGGCCAGGGAAAACAGCAAAGGAAAAGAGTGATTCTTCTAAATCAGCCAAATAACATGCACTGAGGCGCTCTCGAGGTCACTCTGAACATCCCAGCAGTAATGTGCATCCAGCACTGTCCCAGCTACCACGCCAGGCTGCCTACAGGTTACAGAAGGCCACCCAACCCACGGGTCACACTCCAACTTCAGCAGATTTCACAAACACACGAACTGTATGTTTCCTTAACGGCAGCCACTCCAACTCCAGAGCAAACTCCTAGGGCTAGGCGCATGGAAGTCACCTTCTGGAGCCCTCAGCATCAGAAGGACATGGACCTGTTGGAGCAAGTCCAGAGGAAGCCACGAGGATGCTCAGAGGGCTGGAGCCCCTCTGCTATGGGGACAGGCTGAGAGAGTTGGGCTTGTTCAGCCTGGAGAAGAGAAGGCTCCGGGGAGACCTTACAGCACCTTCCAGTGCCTGAAGGGGCTACAAGGAAGCTGGGGGGGACTTTTTACAAGGGCCTGTAGTGACAGGACAAGGGGGAACGGGTTTAAATTGAAATCAGGGAGGTTTAGATTGGATATCAGGAAGAAGTTCTTCCCGGAGAGGGTGGGGAGGCACTGGAACAGGTTGCCCAGAGAAGCTGTGGATGCCCCATCCCTGGAAGTGTTCAAGGCCAGGCTGGATGAGGCTTTCAGCAACCTGGTCTAGTGGAAGGTGTCCCTGCCCATGGCAAGGGGTTGGAACTGGGTGGTCTTTAAGGTCCCTTCCAACACAAACCATTCTGTGATTCTGCCCACAGTCAGGCTGTGAGGCACCATGTCCTGGAAGGAAGGGAAACCTGCCCAACAACCCAGACCAAGGGTGTTGCACATTGTCCTCCAGCTCGGAGCCGCAGACCCCCTGGCATGGAGCACCACTCCAAACAGAACTTCCCCTCTCCTTTCCTCCTCCTACCCCGCTCAAACCCAACCACTGCAGAACAGCTCTAGAGCACAGAACTCCCAAACCAGAACAAGAAACACTTTGTGCTCCACACACGGCACCACTTGGACACTTTGGATGGCTCAGAATTCCAGCCTTGCCCCCAGGTTGTGTTTCTGTAGCTCTGAAACACCCAACACCCTGAGGTGAGACAGCAAGACGGGCAAGGCCATGCATTAAACCCCGTGAGCTTTCTGGAGTGGCCTTTAAGGCAGAGCAAGATCACCAGGGCTATTTCAGAGGCGAGGAAACCACACACACCGCACTTTGATGACGTGACCGGGGTTATTCAGAATTAACACCTAACAGCACCAAACCAGGACAGGGCTCGCAAGGCACCGGTGGCACAGGGGGTAACAGCATCTGTTACAGGACTCCACTCCAGTAAAAACACGCGTGTCACTCAGCTCCCTCCAGAGAAGATGCTCTAGCAGGAACTGCGTAGCTGCTGCCACCACTGAGACCATACCATTCACAACACACTCGGTTTGTGTGTGTTTGCACGCGCACACAGGTGCGCTTGCTCCAAGGATGAGAGGTGCATCAGGCTGGCGCCGTTAGCTTTAGCAGCTGGTGGCCCTCAGCATCACTCTGATGTTCCTCCACGAAGCCTCAGGCGCTGGTTGACTCTGCTCCCTCCCATTTCTGGCATGAGGAATCTACACACTCACCCACTGCTGGGTTGGCAGTTTTCTGGCATGGGTTTTGGCCACACAGGCCTTTTCTCCCTGTCATTTCCTTGCTGGTACGCACGCGGCAAGGGAGGGGTCTGGCTGCCAGAAGCTGAAGCCACCACCTCCTGCAGATACTTGAGGATGGAGGCCAACATGCTGCCTAGGCTCACCCTCCTCTTCAGAGGATTCACTTCCAGTTTTGCTGCCAGCATTCCTCAACCCCAACCACACAAGCCTTTTCTCCCTCCCCGCCCTACTGAAGGCATCCACGCTAAAAAACACATACAGAGGTCCCAAGAAAGGCATTTCATTGCTGCTGACTACAGCAGCCCTGAAGTAAAAGGCAGCCTCTGCCGCTCCCATCCCGGAGAGGGCCACACACACACAGAGCAAGGGCATTAGGGCATTTCATACTCCTCTGAGCTATCGCAGTTAAGATCAGCACATTCAGCAGACAATGGAATGAGCCGTTCCTGCTCTGGCTGGTTCTGTATTACCACACAAACAGCTCCTAGCTATTCCCTTTCCTGAGCACCAGTGGATTTCAAGATCCTTTAAGGGACAGGAATCATCACCCCTCTTTCCAGCTGGTGTTAGCACAGTCACTGCTCTGCTTCGAGTAAGTCACAAATATTTCTTTCTTTTCAAAATGACTTCATAAAGATTTATTCACCGAGTTACCACATTTCACCTGGTACAGGTACCAAACAAAAAGTACCCCTGCGTGCAGGTGTGGCACGGGAGAACACAAGACAAGACGACACCACGACTCCAGGGAAGGAGGATTTACTGCACGGCAGAAATGGCAGGGAGTTGATGCATGAGCAGAAGCAGAGCTCTTCCTAGTCGTGTAATTGCCCCGATGATGTGATCCTCTCCTCTGATAAAGCCAAGTATCAGCTCTGGAAGGGGAGGCCCAAGGACAGAAGGGTCATGCCAAATACAGAATCTGACCCCCAGCAGAAGTTTCTAGAGTCTCTGAGGCACTTAGCTGGAGATCACTGCAGAAATGAACGGGTGTCCAGCCACCCTGGCCAGTGCTCAGGAGGCAAGAGAAAGGCTAAACCAGGCTCACTGCTGGTCAGAGCACCAAGTAAACAAGGCCCTTGCCCACAAGGAAGGGGCCTTGAAGAGCAGCAGGCCAGATGTGGAATGCTGTCCCAGCTCCTGGTCTGAGCACTAGTTTCCCTGCTAATCTTGGTCACGGCCCATTTTGCCTGTCAGCCTCCGCCGCTGAGTCTTAGTGGTTCGCCCCGTGCTGGATTTCTGGATTTTCTTGCGTGGGCCTTGCCCGCGTTGAGGTCGCTTTCCTTTCGTCTTTTTCCGGCTGTGCATGTGGAGCGTGGCAGTAAGAGAAGAGATCCTGTGCAGGGCAGGAAGAGAGAAATGCTTGGGGACGGAAGCCTGCAGATTTTGCCTGTCAGCCTCCGCCGCTGAGTCTTAGTGGTTCGCCCCGTGCTGGATTTCTGGATTTTCTTGCGTGGGCCTTGCCCGCGTTGAGGTCGCTTTCCTTTCGTCTTTTTCCGGCTGTGCATGTGGAGCGTGGCAGTAAGAGAAGAGATCCTGTGCAGGGCAGGAAGAGAGAAATGCTTGGGGACGGAAGCCTGCAG